>NC_057812.1:550233451-550455065 GCF_018294505.1 Triticum aestivum | reverse complement strand
CCCCCAAGGCCCCTATATAAAGAGGAGGAGGGAGGGCAGCCGGACCCCTGGCTCTTGGCGCCTCCCTCTCCCTCCGTAACACCTCTCCTCCCGCTTGCGCTTGGCGAAGCCCTGCCGGGATCCTGCTGCATCCACCACCACATCGTCGTGCTGCTGGATCTTCATCAACCTCTCCTTCCCCCTTGCTGGATCAAGAAGGAGGAGACGTCTTCCTAACCGTACGTGTGTTGAACGCGGAGGTGCCGTCCGTTCGGCACTAGGTCATCGGTGATTTGGATCACGTCGAGTACGACTCCATCAACCCCGTTCTCTTGAACGCTTCCGCGCGCGATCTACAAGGGTATGTAGATGCACTCCTCTCTCCCTCGTTGCTAGATGACTCCAAGATTGATCTTGGTGATGCGTAGAAAATTTTAAAATTCTGCTACGTTCCCCAACAGCTGCACCACCGACGCGTCCGTCCCGTTCAAACATGCATTTGTTAAAATAGCTTAGATTCGACGTACCTATACGCTACGCCCCTGCCGTGCTTTAGTGCGTCGATGCGTGCATGCAAGCCCGCATGCAAATGGCTAGGCTGTGTCACAGCGTTCACGAGCACATAATAGCTAGGCTGCGACGTTGCATGGCATGCATGGGACATGGATGGCCCACATGTCATTGACCCTCTCTCATGCAGCCCATTTCCCCCTCTCGACGACCGTGCGCACGCACGCCAGGCTCTGCCGGGCCCGATCCGCTCGGCCCAACGGTCACTGAGATGCTCCCCCACTCAACATTATCTGTTCGTCAGAGAGAAAAAACGGTGGCCAATCAGATTGGAGAATCAGGGCTCCCACGGATCGCCCCGCAGAATCCTTCTAGAAGGCCTATCCGACGGCCGCAGTTTGGCGTTAGGGTTAGATCGACGGTGGACGTTTGGCGCTAGGGTTACATGGGTTTTGGAGGCAGTCAACGAGGTTTTGAAAGGTTTGACCGAACATTCAAATGTGTATAACTAATTCAAAAAAAGATCTAAAAAATGAAAAACCTGCGCATATAGTCTTTTTATGTTACATAGTTATGATATAAAATCATAAACTTGATCTAATGATCTTTGCATGAAAAAACCTTCACAAATTGGACTATCTCGACTAAGGTTGCATAGAGTTCAAAGGAGTGAGAAGAGGGTTTGAGGTTTCGAAAATGCAAAAAAATCAAAAACATCACCTTAGCTTCATTTTGGAGTGACTAAGGAGGATATGAAGTTATTTTTGCATTTTAAATTTTTAAACTTGTTTTATTGCTGACTTTGTATTAAAGGGTGTTTTTTCAAAAATAAATTAAATAATATGAATACGTATTCAAAAAAAGGTGAGAGTTCGTATTGATCCTATATAGGTATAATATAAGCTAAGAAAAATCTTTTTTGGGTGATTTTAAGAAGGTCGAAAAAACTTGCTTAGAAATGGGGCCGTTTTCCCCTACTTTGGAGCCTGTTTGGACTTCATTTTCAGTGACTATGAGTTGGACTTCACAAAAAGGGTTGGATTTATGAACTAAAGTGCATAGTAGTACATAAAGCAATGCAACATCACAAAACAAACAAATGAACTCCAAAATTATTGGAGATAGGTTCAAATTTGAATGTCAGTTCAAATTTGAATTTTATTTCAAGTCAAATCAACATCATAGCACATAAGTTTTCAAATAAAAGAACATAAGTGTTCACATCAAATGACAACAAACGTAAGTTTTCACATCAAATTTGAATGATTTCGACTCTATTTCTTTTGCTTCTTTCTACCACTCGATTTCCTTTCCTTTTTTTCACCGTTTGATTCCACGGCGCATAGTTTGTTGATGTTGATGCTCTTGCTTTTTGGCCCCTTGGTTTTCTTGCCAACTCCACTAGGCCCCCTCAACTTTTGCACCTGACCATGTCCCACTTCTTCAGTTTGCACTTCTGCAGATTGAGTAGATGGCACACATTGTTCAACTACTTCAGTTTGCAACTCAACACTTGGCAGCACAACCTCCAAACATGGCAACATAGTTGTTAAAGCAGATTCGCATGGCAGCACAACAGTTGCTTCATCTGCAACAGTTTCAGATTGCCCTAGCGCCTGCAAAACAGATTCAGTATGCATCGCATCGTCCAAAACAGAAACACTTAGCTCATGTTCAGCAGTAACAGTTTCAGTTTGCTCCATATCTTTGTCACCAAACATTATCTGCTTAGTGCTCTTCCTTCTAAAGCCATTGAGTCTTGCTTTTTTCACTGGCCAGCATTATTCAACAACAAGAGGTGGGGCTTTTTATGCACGCTTCCTCCTAAAAAATAAAGCATTTGACTTGGTTAGATACTAGAACAAGTAGCAAAATCAAAAACTTGCAAAAACAGTAACATAAACATACTTTGGCCTTTGAGGAGTGTAGATGCACTTGGATGAACCAATTCTGTGTCCAAGTACCTCACACAACTTGCACCTATTTTTTTTACCTTTTTGAGCCCTTTTGGGCTTATCATTCTTTTCCTTTTCCTTTTTCCCTTCTCACTACAACCACCTTTCTCAAACCAAGCTTTGAATCTGCTCTGTTTAGGCCTCCCAGCCTTTCTTCTAGTGATAGGGGGACACAAGGTAAATTCTATTTCCACCTCAGGCCACTGAGATTGGTCAGTCAGTGCAGGAATTGGACTTGCATATGCAGCTTTGAATTTTTGTACTGAATAATACTCATGCAAATATGGGTGCATATTTAACCTGGGTTTAGATGCCAAAAAAAGTATGGAATGCTCACATGGTTTTCCAGTGTGTTGCCACTCTTGGCAAGTGCACTCATGCAACTCAGTATTTACCACATGCCTCTTGCCACTCTTTGTATCTCTAACTTCAACACCCCACAAGGAAGATTTCTCAACAGATAGATGTGAAAGATTTCTACTCCTGTTGACCACCTGTTGTACCATTGCTGGAAGCTTGTCCCCTTCCAAAATATTAGCAATTTTTCCTCTCAACTCCCACAAACGCATGATCATGATCCTTATTTGGTCCACCATGTCATGCATAGGCAAGTCTTTCAAATCCTTCACTTTGTTGTTAAAACTTTCTGCCAAGTTGTTATTGATATGATCACATTTTATGGCAGTATTAAAACCTGATCTATACCACAATAGAGAATGGTGGGTGTTCAACCATGAAGCAAATTCATTATCACTACATGATGCCAATATCTTACCAAGGTGATAGGAATGTGTATGTCTGGTGTAGGATCTTGCTGCTGGCCACATGCACCCAAATTCATCTCCTCTGAATTTTTTTTATCAGATTCATCCACATATGTCCAAAGCACTCCCTCTGCTCAGCATGGGGGAAAACATTTTTTACTGCATTTTCCAACCCTTTACATACATCTGTGTGGATGGCCAAAGGAGAAACTGGCCCTATGCATCTTTTCAGTTGCATCATGAACCATATCCATGATGCCTCTGTCTCTGATTGAAACATTCCTATTGCAATTGGGAACATCCAGTTGTGTCCATATAGAGCATTGCATGCAGCCAATTGACCATTCCACTTTCCAGTCAAAAAAGATGAGTCTATGCTCAAATATGGATGACAACCTGCTTTGAATCCATCTATGCAAGGCTTCAAACACATAAAAAACTTGCTGAATAAAACCTCGCCATCCTCTGTTACCTCTGTATCTATCTCCACCACACTCCCAGGTGACCTCTTCTCCAGCTCTGCTTTAAAACTATACAACATCCTAAATGTATTTGCCCAGTCACCATACAATGATTTCATGACCCTTTGTTTTGCTTTCCACACTGTGGTATATTGCAGCTGGATGGGGTACAGCTTCTCCAAGTCAACTTTAAGCCTCTTTGCAGTAGTGTTTGGAGTCTTGGCTAAAATAGGAGTAATCTTCTCTGTAACCCAAAGTTGTGATGTCATCTTTGAAACTCTCTGTGAAGTGGTCATACATGTATGCTGGTGTGGTATTTGATTTACCCTTACTGTACTTCCATCAGGTTGTAGTCTGGCAGACAAGTACCATTTGCAAGGATTGCCACCACCATCATAACCTTTGCACCGAGCATAAAATTTCTTTCGATCAGTCCACATAGTCTTGGCATCAAAATCTTTTTTCACTACATAGGTCCTGAAAGACATCCTAAACTCCTTCATGCTTGGCCACAACTTTCCCACCTCAATAACTGGGTTCTCTTTGTTATACAAACAAACCAGCTCATTATCATCTGCATCATCCACATCATCTGCAGCCTCTCTCATCAGATGTTCTTCATCCTCATTTGCATTTCTAGGGCTTGTGTTGCCATCAGCGGGCAAAGAACTGTCATCCTTCTTCTTATCTTTGTCATCAACTTGAATGCCAAACATTTTGGCCATATCAATGTCAGATATTGGTGTAATGACCAAATTTATTTTTTCATTCAACTCTACTACATTCCAGTCAACAACAATCTTCCTAGCACCATGGGTTCCCTCCTCTCCATCTGCTTCAATCCCTGTATCTTCAGCTACTATAGTCGGTTCAGTCAACAATGCCAACATCTTCTTTTGTGAAACCCACTCATCATCTTCCACCTGTGCAGCCATCTTTGATGGCACATAACCAACTCTGGAATGAGTTTGCAGATCAATTAGCTCTGCATAAAATGTTACTTGTTTGCTTGCCCACCCTTCTTGCTTATCAATTTCAGCAATCATGGATTCTCCATCTTCAATTCTCACATATTCACCATTATAGTTATCGAAACGTTGCAGAGATACCTCTTGTTCTGGATCCCAAACAATACTCTCCCCAATTCTCTCCACCAAATTGCCCAAGGCCTTCTCCTTCATGCTCTCCAATTCCTGGGGATCAACATCTGCAAATTCGACATCCAACCTCACGGTGGTATCTCTATCAATGTCTTGGACACTGCCATCACTGAGCTTGGCTTTACAGGGAAAAAATTCCACTATAATTGCGAATGTGGTGGCAGAACTTGAACCTCCCCTGTTTTGTCAATGGCAGGCAGCGGCGACAGTGTAAGCGACAGTCACCACCAAATCGAGTTCGATTCTAAATCGCCAAGAAAAGAGAGTGGCATTACCGATTTGAAGCACTGTCTCCTCGCTCCATCTCATCCAGCCCTCGCTCCATCTCCTATCCAATCGAGATTCTAAAACGCCAAGAAACAGGTGCAGCATGACGCCACAGATTTATCCAAAGTTCAGTGAAATGGGAGTAGTGTTTGCAAAATACTCACTCGCAATAGCCGCTGCAGAGAATGGCGCTCCACCACCGGGCCGCGGAGAAGAAACAGCCCCCCGATCCAATAGAGCCCGATTCTAAATCGCCAAGAAACAGAGGGCAACATGAGGCCACAGATCCCCCAAAATTCTGGGGAATGGGACTAGGGTTTCGGGCTCACCTCGCAATAGCTCTGCCGCTGCCGAGAAATGCGCTGCACCACCGCGGAGAAGAAACCGCTGCCGGAGAAGATGCTTACGGCGGCGCCGCTCGCCCAGTCCAGCACGGGCGAGTCGAGCACGGTCACACAGTCATCGATCGAGTCATGGACGGTTGACTCTTGACTATGTGGCCCTAGGTGGACCCCACCATTCAGAGCACATAACCTCCAGTGTCCTAACCAAACCTCAGCCTAACTAACAGCCAACTAGCCGCGTAAATGGGTTGTCTTGCTTGAGCTATTTATGCGTTGGAAGACGTCGCATGAGAGCTATTACAACCAACGACGTCGCATGAGAGACAATTCACACCAACGACGGCGCATGGGAGCTATTTGCCCGATAATACTAGACATAGTAGTATTGTGCGCTAGAGAAGTCTTCACTAAATCAACATCCCAGGTGTTCTTTTTTTGAACATCTGTTACGGGTGAACCAATTTTAGATACCTGTACCGTCGTTGAACTACACACATATTGTGCCCTCCTGTAGTCCATCTCTATTCAATCCTAGCCAAAGATTCCACAGTCGTCTAACAACTTTTCTTTGAGCTGGTCGTCTAAAATACTTGAGACGTGACAGAATGTGTTTGTGTTCAACTCTCCCTATCATGGCTGGCGCGCGGCAGGCATGGATCTTGTCTGGAATTTTGGAATTTTGGTTTGGTTTCTACGAAGTGGAACCGATCCGTGGTGACAAATGCTACCATCGGAAAACACAGCCGTACAAGTAAATGAAACCGTGGCGGCTAGAAATTTTATGGCCGACAGCGTAGAATTCCAAGTAGTGCTACAGAGATCAGCGCACTTTGAGTACTGTGGGCTGCAGTTGGGCTGGGTTGATTCATAGTCAAGAAGGCTTAAGTTTCCGTTTAGTACTTCTCCATCCGCCGTTTGCGAGCGCAGCCGGCGAGCTATTTTGTCAAACGTCGCAACGATGATAGTCTGGTCCTCTGGTCTCAACTCGCACGTCACCTCGCCCCGCCACCGCCGCCGACTCCAAGATTGTCTTGGAGAAAATTCTTAAGCCGCCGCTACGCCAAGTGACGCCATTGCCAAGTGCCACTTACCAAACAAACAGCTTCACCATGTTTGTAGACGATGGCACATGTGTTGCCGTCGGAACTTGTTAAAATAAATAAATAAAAATTAATAAGTATTAGAACAACTACTGGAAGTAATGGAAAGCAAATGTAAGAGAATTAATGTTTTGGTTTATATATTTTTAAAATAATAAAACCATGAAGTCCACATACCATCCATAACCACACAAAAAATAATGCAAAATAATAATAATTTGTGACCAACATGCATGCATGACTTGATTCTACCAGAAATAAGACATGCATGACTTGATTAAGTGTCATGGTTTGCATAGATAGATAATGTAAAGAACTAAAAACCTTATGAGTACATGCATGAATTCTAATGTCACACAATTTTGAACGTATGAATATTAAACACGCATGTGAAGAGAAATTTTGTAGTGGGCTAGCTATTTAGATATAGAAGACTAGTTAGACAATAACGCAAAACTGCCATGTATATGTATTGCGCTTATTATTGAAAAACTTGTTATAACGGTACACCTTGAGATTTGTTTTTCATAACTATTCCAAGAGTGTGGCTCTATGCGTAAACTTACAAAAATAACCGAAAGCAGTCCATCGGCCATCTCTACTCAAAAAGACATTTCAAGTGATATGGTGTGTTTGGCTGGATCTATAAACCATGTGTTCGGCATATCACAGATTTACTTTAAGATATCTCAATAATTTTACTTTAAAACAAAAATTCCCAGCTTTGGTATTTTTGTGGCTTTGGACAGCATATGTTCATATTAAGGAGTGCCCATTTTTGTATAATATGTCTATGATGTCTTAATTACTAATTCATCTGAATATATGTAGTAAATATGTAGATTTTTTTAAAGAAATTTGCCGACGTAGTCTTACGCCTGGTTGTGATTTTGCGAGCATGTAGCCACCACATTATTGGAAATCACTTCGAAATGATTATAATTTCTTCAAGGGAAGTTATGTTACCAGTTTTGGGTTGTATCATTGTTTATCAATACTCATCAACTCAACTTGGGGTCGCTGGCCACACATGCCATGTGGTTTGGTTTTATAATTTAGCGATGAAAGCACACATTTTGTATTCATAATATTAATCCCATCACAAAATTAGAGCATCCATCATTATTATTATCTTAGGAGATGCAGTATACTTCATTGCTAAATTGATAAGATGCCACTGAAGTTTGCAGAAAAGAGACACGGCGGCAGGCTCTGAAACCCGTGCGCCATAGGTATGTGGTTGATTAACTCTGGTGAAAGTGCTAGTGATTGACTAGAGGGGGGGGGTGAATAGGCGATTTTTATGAAAGTCTTCAAAACATGGAAATTTCGAAGACAAACGATAGAAATAAACCTATTACCATGCAGCGGAAGGTAGACTACACTAAGCAAGCCATAGTCAAATATTCAATGAAGTGAAAGCACAATGACTAATAGCAGCTAGGCAGTTTAGATCAGATAGGAAGATAGTGTGAAGCCAATCAGAACAAGCAGTCACTCAGTGAAGACAAAAGATAATGCAATCATACAATGACTTCACCAGGGCCAACCGTAAGTAAAGGAGAGGGAAGGATGAAACCAGTGACTCGTTGAAGACAATGATTTGTTGGATCAGTTCCAGTTGCTGTGACAACTGTACGTCTGGTTAGGGAGGCTGAGATTCAACTCAGAAGACTACGTCTTCACCTTATTCCCCTTGAGATAAGGACACCCAGTCCTCGCCCAATCACTCTGGTAAGTCTTCAAGGTAGACTTCCAAACCTTCACAGACTTCATTCACCGGCGATCCACAATGACTCTTGGATGCTCAGAACGCGACGCCTAACCAGCTGGAGGATTCACAGTTCTCAAGTGTAATAAGTTTTTAGATCACACAGACAGGAAGACTTCAGTGATGCCTAACACTCTTTGGCTCTAGGTGGTTAGGGCTTTATCCTCGCAAGGAATTCTCTCTCAAAGGCTTCGAGGTGGGTTGCTCTCAAACGACAAAAGCCGTACACTAACTCTGAGAAGCCAACCGTTTATGGTTGTAGGGGGTGGGCTATTTACAGCCACTAGGCAACCCGACCTGATTTGTCCGAAATGACCCTTGGTCACTAAGGAACTGACACGTGTTCCAACGGTCAGATTTCAAACACACACGGCAACTTTACTTGGGCTACAAGCAAAGCTGACTTATCCAACTCTGGATAAGATTTGCTCTCATTGTCTTCACTCGAAGGCATAAGATTTTGGTTAAGCATCACTTTAGTCATTCTGACTGGTTCTCTTGGACCCCACTTAACAGTACGGTGGTTCCTATGACTCAACAAAGAAAAACACAGAACGACGAAACTGCTAAGTCTTCGCGCTCCATAGTCTTCACACGATGTCTTCTCTTATCATAGTCTTCAATGTGAATGTCTTCACATACCACCTTTGACTTCAATGTCTTCATACATTTTTAGGGGTCATCTCTGGTAGGAAAACCGAATCAATGAGGGACTTCTACCTGTGTTATCCTGCAATTCTCACAAACACATTAGTCCCTTAACCAGGTTTGTCGTCAATACTCCAAAACCAACTAGGGGTGGCACTAGATGCACTTACAATCTCCCCATTTTTGGTGATTGATGACAAACTGGTTGAAGTTTTCAACGAGAAATAAAATGTGAAATTGTAAATGATAGGGTATTGTCTTCATAAGTTGCAAGGGCTCCCCCTGAAGATGTGCATATAAGTAATTTGCTTTAGGAATGCAAATGCACATGGCAGGTTGTACTTTTGGATATCCTCTTCAACCTATGATGACAATTCATTATGCAAGATATGATGTAACAAAGATAATGACATGCATAATGAAAAATGGACGTCTGCAAAATGATCTAAGTGCGGAATTTATCATCGCACATGCGGAATTTATCATCGCATCATAGAAAAGCAAATAAGTAGCAGACGACCATCGAGTTTGAGTGTTACAACTCAAAGAACCAAATGTATCAAAACGCGAGAGTTGTAAACACTAGGAAAAATATAAAACCACCGCCCATATGGAACCGCTTGAAGACTATCAAACTCATATGCTTCTCCCCCTTTTGTCAGTAAGGACCAAAAAGGTTTGAAGACATAGAGCACCTACTCGTTCCCATGAGGAGTTGGTGAAGCAGCAGGGTCGTCAGAGTTGGTTGGCGATGCAGACGAACTCGATGCAGTGGTGATTCGCGCTGAAGGTGGTGAAGTAGCATCGTCTTCATCATCGATGGCACGTGCATTCACTGTTGCAGCAGAGGAGGAGAACTCAGAGTCTTCAAGAGACGGAGTACGCCGCAGCAAGGTCCTTCTTGGAGGTGTTGAGTCAAACTTGAAGCGTTCAGAGAAACCATCATCTTGAAGATCATCTTCAGAACACATAAGCGTCAGCCCTTTCCATGTACGCCGACAAGTTTCATGGGCGACAAAGGCATTCTTGGTGGAAAGGTTGCGAATCCTATTTACGTCCACCAATAGGCTTTGCATTTGGCACTTCAGCCAGTCATGATGCTTATCCTGTTTCTGATGAAGGGCAACCAGAAGCTCTCGGTCATTGAGAACACGAGATCGCTTCTTGGGCCGTTGTGCAATGGTGCTTTCAGTGGCTTCAGTGAGGGCACGATGAGGTGCACGGGTAGTACCAGCCAGAGGATAAACACGAGTGACTGCTGGGTCGCCTTCAATGTGTTGTGAGAAACTTTGCTTATCAGCATTCTGAAGACTAAGGGGCTCCTTGGCAGGCTCTGGATAGATGGCTTCAACTGACATATCGACGTCAGGCAGAAAAATCCGATGATTGCGAGCAGAGGGCTGATAGGTGACAGCTGAGTGTAGTTTGATCAGACGCATAATCCATGGAGCATAAAACTTCAAGCCAAAGAGATCAGATCCTGATGCAGCAAGTTGGCGGATGAAGAAGTCTTGTGCATTGAAGCTTTTGCCGTGAAGAATATGGAAGACCAAAGTCTTCATTGCACCTTCTAGCTTTGCATGTGGAGAATGTCCTTTGATGGGCCAGAGAGTTCGTCTTATGATGTGATAGATAGTGAGTGGCAGATACTCAAGGTCTTCAACAAAGAACTCCTTAGGATATTCAGCATCTGGAGGCAAAGTCTTCATCATGCTAAGCATCTGACTCACGTTGGGTTCAGGCTTGTGAAAAATGCTTTCCATAGCAGCACTGTGAAGCTGACAACCAGGTTCATAAAGATCTCCTGGAGTGGGCAGGCCAGTGAGCTCAATGATATCAAAGGCTTTGGCTTCATGATGAATATTTCCTGTCATCCACTTAAGGACCCAAGTCTTCGGATCCATGTTGTAGCCACGAATATGAAGAGTGGCATAGAATTGGAGCAGCAATTCTTCGTTCCAGTGCTCCTTGTCAGTGACGAACTGCAACAAGCCAGATTCTCTAAAACAATCCAGCGCTTCTTCCAAACAGGGAAGACTAGTTATAGCTTCAGTGTCAAGATGTAGATGGGGAAAAATGCGACCTTGATTGTACAAGATGCATGAGTAATAACTGCGCTGCTGATAGCTCCAGAACCGATCAGAAGATATTCTTGCCTTAGAGTAGGGGTTCTTGGTGCTATTGAAGAAGGTGTTGTGTGCTTTGAAGCCATTGATATTGAATGATCCGGGTGCAGATGCAGTGCCTGAAAACCTAGGCAGCCTTGGCATTGGCTTCTGAACTTGAGGCATGCGCTCGACGTGATAGTCAAATTGGGGACCAGCAGCAGGTGGAGGAACAAGAAGAGGCCATTTGATGGTGATGAGCTGACCATAGTTGTATGCTTGCTCAATAGTATGTGGCCTTGGTGGCGAAACAGGAGCAGTGGCATCAACAGAGGCGTCAGGCTGCACATCTGTTGCAGGTGCATCATTGGCTTTATTGGCTTCTGGCACAGTGTTAGGTGCAGGCTCCACACTGTCTTCAGCCATGACCACGTCATTGGCTTCTGTGGTGTTAGTGGTGGCAGCCTCAGGATTCTCAACCTCCACTTGAGGAGCTGGAGGGTCGGGCACTAACACGTTCACTTCAGGAACAACTTCTTCAGTGATGGGGGAAGTAGGGACACGTTCTTCTGCTTGTTTTTCTTCGGCTGATGCAGCCGGATTGTCTTCAGCAACTTTAGCTTCAGACTCGGATACATTCACAGTAGGAGTGGCTTCGGGGAACACCTGATGTGCAACAGATTGGTGATGCACTTCTCCTTCTGAAATGCTCGAAAGAGGGACTTAGGGCCTTGGTCCTTTGCGAAGCCTGCGTAACGCTGGCGACGCCTGTGAAGATGGAGTTGGCTGGGCCTCAAAGTCATCCTCTTCTTCTTGCACTGGTGGGGTGACTTGTTGTTGGGGAGTACTAGGGGTCTCTTGTTGTTGTGGGTGATCAGCCCATGATGCATCCTGAGCAATTGGCATTAGAGGACGACCAATGCTGATGAGTTCGCTGTTCATGAGAATAGGCGATGATACCAAGTTGTGCTCGATCTAAGGAAGAACTACATCATCTTCAACATTGTCATGGTGACCAATGTCTTCAGCAGCGGTGGGGTCAACTGCTGGAAAGTCTTCAGCTTCAGGAGCCTCTGTAGAAGCAGGCTCATGAACTATCATCCGTCATTCTTGATGCGAAGAGTAAGGACGAGCAAACGAGATGGGCTCGACAACAAGGGGCTCTGTGGGAGCAGCCCAATCTTTCTTGGTTTTGCGCTTCTTCTTGGAGGGAGCGACATCAGAAGCATCAGGATTTTTCCTCTTTCTGGCTTCAGCCTCGGCAGCCCTTGTCTTCTTCAGGCCTGAAGCAATGGACGTGACCTTTGGCTTCGAGCTGGACATGCTGCTTGGGAAGACAATGCGGAGTTCTTCCTGCCTTGAAGGTGCAGATTTGTCAGACGATGGCTTCTTCTTATTCTTTGCAGCCATTCTGGGGTCAATGCCAGGACGCCCAAGAGCCTTGCGCTTCTCAGCTTCATTGTAGGCTTGTACGCACTTGTCATCCAGACTCTTCTTGCGCTCACGAGAAACTTTGGCTTCTTCTCGTTTCTCGAGAAAGGCTTCCTTGAGCTTGTGCAGCATAACCTTGAAGTTTTTGACATCTTGCACGCTAAGCTTTGCCAGTGCTTCTTGAACTGAGCTTTCTCATAGTCGATCTTTTACTTCAGTTCAACAATGCGCTAAGCTAGAGCTAGCTCAGAAGCAATGGCGCCAGTGAAAAAGACGCTGAGGCCAATTGGAAGTTGCAGATCGTCAAAGTTGAGATTGGGGGTTTCAAACCACTCATCAATGAAGTTATGGGTGATTGCCACGTCAAAGAGAGGCAAATCATTGAAGATTTCTGCTTCTTCCTTGCTCTTAATCAGTTGCTCAAGAGCGTCATCTGCAAGATCTTCATCACTGCATAGGTCAATGTGTTCGTCTCACAAAATGGCAGCAGGAGTCAATGCCTGATCAGTATTATTTTTCATCTCCGTCTTCTTGGAGATACGTGATAGATCTTCAGACTGCACACTGTCTTCAGGAGGTGCAGTAGCCAGTGGCTTCACACGTGAAGCTTTTGGAGGAGCAGTTGACTTTGAAGCTCTAGCCTTCTTTGGCTTCTGCGGCTTTGGAGCAGGAGCTGGGGATTCATCAGTGTCGGCATCATCATCAGAATGATCTACTTTGACACCTTGAACAGAAATGTGAGTGATAAGACCATCAAGGTTGTAGAAAGGTCCGATGATATTGGGTTCAGAATCGCGTGTGTCGTCAGCCCATGGAGCAGAAGGACCAGGGTTGAAGTCTAGTCCCAATGACTTCTTGTTTTCCTTGGCCGATGCCTTTGCGTGATGGAAGTTGCGCTTGAAGAGATTATCATCACAACACCAGAGCAGTGATGATGGGTCGGCATTGTCAGGCTGTGGTCCTCGTACCATACATGGATAGAAACCCTGAGCAATAGCTTCAGCTCTGGTCTTGGGTTGAAGATTTCGGAAGAGAATGTCACCCCAAGGACTCTTGATGGCATTCTTCTCAGCATACTCCTGGGTCACAAACTTGTATTTAAACCATTGTTCGGCCCAATATCTTCGAATCCATTGGATTCGTGTCTTGCGCTGATTGTAATCCTCTTCTGGATCTGTCTTGCACAGCTCTGAGAGGTCATCAGGCAGATCTCTAGATGTTCCCCCTCGGTGCTGTCTGCCACCCTTCCTTGCTGATTTCTCTGTAGCCATGAACTTCAAATTGAATGGCGTCAACACGTTCAAAGGCTTCAAAGGCTTCCGCTTGCTGGTCAAACAGGAACTAGCTTCGAGAGAGTTAATGTGATGCTGTAAGAATTCTGCAAACGAATGCAGACTATGAGAACCAAGGGATTCTCCCACGGACATGTACCTGTGATAGCATTAGAGATGCGAGGGAAGGGGAGAGGTCATATGCATTCTCAGAAGATTTTGAAGATAAATCAGTTTGAAGACATTATCCTCATGGTGCGAAGACATTCACTTATGTGTTTGGAGTTGGTTCCAGATTTGTACGAATCCAGGAATAGGTACAAGTGAGGAATCTAACTCGTTATGAAGCTTAAGTGAATATACTAGGCATTATATGAGATGCAGACATGATAGATCTAGTATTGAGTAGGCAGAAACTACTTTTGGTAAACAGGATGAATTTCTTAGGATCGAAAAGATGGTAAAAAGAGAGTTTTATTTACCACACAATGAACTGCTAGATGTGAAGAGTAGGAGACCGAGCAGTTCAATCCACCGTGCCCTAACTTGGCGACGGAGGACACCTACGACGGTGGTGGAGAGGACGAAGACCGCGACCGGCATGAGGACGACGTCGGTGAAGTCGCGGCAGCTAAGCGCTTCATCGCCGGCGTTGTCGAGAGCTAGCGGTGGCGCTAGGGTTTTGACGAGGTGGAGAGGTGGAAGAAGGTTTTCTTGACCGTAGGGGACATTTATTTATAGGGAAGTATGCGGCGCAGCGTAATTACGCAGGTGCCCCTGGCGGTTCACATCTGAGGGACACGTGGCAAGCATACAACATACTCGGAGTTGTCCCACATTCCCACGCCCGCCCGAACTGTCGGATGGTTGTTCCGGCTTCTTCGGATTTCAGGCAATAAGGATAGAGCATTTAAAACAGACTTAATGTTTGTCTCTGTATCTTCTGCTGACAAGGACGCAGAGAAGACATTCGACAGTTTCAATAGAATGCATATGATTTGGACAGATAGAGTTTGAGATAGAAAGCATAGAAAGATTAGGGTCCGATCACATTCACTTAGTTCAAAAGATTCAACAAGGAAGACGTAACTATAAGTGAATGTTGTATAGGACAGAACACAAATGTGTATATATCAGAAGACAATCAAATCAACATAGTGAAGATAATGATGAAGACAAGTTGAAACTGAAGACAATCCAATGTGAAGACATAGCAGATGTAACGCCATGAGTAAAACACTTCAAACAGAAGAATTTGGTGGTGGCGTTACCCACCGTATAGGAAGTATTAGACCCAGACACGGCGCACAATTATCGTGGCGGTCTGAAGTCAATTTCCATGTTAATATATTCACACTCAGAAGGTAAGTCTTCATTGATTGAAGATATATTTTACTTCGTGTGTTGCACATCTATGTCATCAACATGCTTAAGTGTTAGGATGTGTGCCTGATCACAGGACATTTGAGGATTCCAAGATATTTAGCTCACACCATAACTTGCAAAACCTCTTCTCATCCAAGGGCTTGGTGAAGATATCTGCCAATTGCTCTTCAGTGTTGACGTGTATGATATCAATATCTTCCTTCATAACATGATCTCTAAGAAAGTGATGACGAATTTCAATGTGCTTTTTCTTCGTGTGCTGAACTGGGTTGGTGGCAATCTTGATGGCGCTTTCGTTGTCGTAGTAGAGTGGCACTTGCTTCAGATGAATGCCATAGTCTTTGAGTGTTTGCTTCATCCATAGAAGCTGGGCGCAACAAGATCCAGCAGCAATGTATTCAGATTCAGCAGTGGAGAGAGATACACATTTCTGCTTCTTTGAAGACCAACATACAAGTGATCGTCCCAGAAAATGACATGTGCCTGATGTAGACTTGCGATCCACCTTGTCACCAGCATAATGAGCATCCGAGAATCCAACTAGATCAAACTCTAAGCCCTTTGGATACCATAATCCTAGTGTTGGGGTGTGAGCCAGATATCTAAGAATTCGCTTCACAGCTAAGTTATGCGTTTCCTTTGGTGCCACTTGGAACCGGACACACATGCAAACACTAAGCATGATATCTGGCCTAGATGCACATAAATAAAGTAAAGAACCAATCATGGAGCGGTATACCTTTTGATCGAACTCTTTACCATTGCCGTCGAGACCCAGATGATGTTTGGCTGGCATTGGCGTCGTGAAGCCTTTGAAATCTTGCATCCCAAATTTCTTCAGGCAATCTTTGAGGTATTTCTCTTGACATATAAAGATGCCGTTGCGTTGCTGATGTATTTAAAGACCAAGGAAGAACTTCAGCTCTCCCATCATAGACATCTGATATTGCTCTTGCATCATGTATCCAAACTCGTCAGTGTATTTCTGATTGGTGCAGCCGAAGATAATGTCATCCACATATATTTGGCACACAAACAGTTCACCATCATATGTCTTCGTGAAGAGAGTGGGGTCAAGGGAACCAGGTTTGAAGCCTTTGCTCCTCAGGAAGTCTTTGAGTGTGTCATACCAAGCCCGAGGGGCTTGTTTGAGGCCATACAGTGCCTTGTTGAGCTTATACACCATGTCAGGATGTTTTGGATCTTCAAAGCCAGGCGGTTGTGCAACATACACTTCTTCGTCAATCTTGCCATTGAGAAAAGCGCTCTTCACATCCATTTGATGCAGAAGAATGTTATGATGATTTGCATAGGCCAGTAGTATGCATATGGCTTCAAGTCTAGCCACAGGAGCAAATGTTTCATCGAAGTCAATCCCTTCAACTTGAGTGTATCCTTGAGCAACGAGACGAGCTTTGTTTCTGACAACTTGACCATGCTCATCTTGCTTGTTGCGATATATCTATTTAGTGCCTATTATATTGTGCTTACGAGGATCAGGATGCTTAACCAGTTCCCATACATTATTCAGTTCAAACTGTTGAAGCTCTTCTTGCATAGCTTGAATCCATTCAGGTTCCATGAAGGCTTCATCAACTTTCTTGGGTTCAGATATTGAGACGAATGCGAAGTGCCCACAGAAATTTGCTAGCTGTATTGCCCTTGAACGAGTGAGTGGACCTGGTGCATTGATGCTATCAATTATTCTCTCAATCTGTACTTCATCTGCAACACGAGGATGTACATGACGAAGATTTTGCTCTTGCTGATCGTTTTCATCGTTAGAAGGATTGTCTTCAGGCTGAGCATTGTCTTCAGGTTGAGCATTGTCTTCAGGTTGATCAGGTGCGGAGATGATAAGTTCCTCTTCAGGCTGAGCTTCAAATGGTATGATTTCTCCAGTTCCCATAAGTTTGATTGATTCACTGGATGGAACTTCATCTAGCACATTTGGCAGGTGCTCTCTTTGCGAGCCGTTAGTCTCATCGAACCGCACATCCACAGTTTCAACCACTTTATAGTGAAAGAGGTTGAAGACTCTGTAGGAGTGCGAATCCTTTCCATATCCAAGCATAAAACCTTCATGTGCTTTCGGTGCAAATTTTGAAGTGTGATGTGGATCCTTGATCCAGCACCTGGCACCAAATACTCTGAAGTAACTGACATTTGGCTTCTTGCCAGTAAGGAGCTCATAGGATGTCTTGTTGAGAAGCTTGTGAAGATAAACACGGTTGATGATATGGCATGCAGTATCAATGGCTTCAGGCCATAATTTTCTTGGAGTCTTGTATTCATCAAGCATCGTCCGGGCCATCTCAATAAGTGTTCTGTTCTTGCGTTCGACGATGCCATTCTGCTGTGGCGTGTACGGAGCTGAGAATTCATGAGTGATGCCCAAAGTATCAAGATATGTATCTAGCCCAGTGTTCTTGAATTCAGTGTCATTGTCACTTCTGATGTGCTTTATCTTGACGCCATAGTTGTTCATGGCTCGATTGGCGAAGCGTCTGAAGACATCCTGCACTTCAGTCTTGTAGAGGATTATATGCACCCAAGTATATCTTGAATAATCATCAACAATGACAAAGCCATAGAGACAAGCAGTAATAGTAAGAGTTGAGTAATGAGTGGGACCGAAAAGGTCCATGTGGAGCAGTTCGAAGGGTTGAGTCATTGTCATGATTGTCTTTGAGGGATGCTTGGCCCTCGTCATCTTTCCTGCTTCACAGGCACCGCATAAGTGATCCTTCTTGAACTTGACATCCTCGATGCCTATGACATGCTTATTTCTTACAAGAGTGTGCAGGTTCCTCATGCCAGCATGCCCTAGCCTTCGATGCTAGAGCCAGCATTCTGAAGCTTTTGCTAAAAGACATACAGCAAGTTGTGGTCCTGCTGAGAAATCTACCATGTACAAATCATCTTTCCAATGCCCTTCAAAAACTAGAGACTTGTCAGATTCCATTAGAACAAGGCAACAATATTTTCCAAACATCACAATCATGTTTAAATCGCAAAGCATTGAGACAGACATTAAGTTGAAACCAAGGGATTCAACAAGCATGACTTTATCCATGTGTTGATCCCTTGAGATTGCAACTCTACCTAGACCCAATACCTTGCTTTTATTAGTGTCAGCAAATGTGATGTGACTTTTGTCAGATGGACGTAAGGTTGAGTCCATAAGAATACTTCGCTTGCAAGTCATGTGATTAGTACACCCACTATCAATAATCCATTCTGAAGTAGCTGGTGTCGTACCCTACAGTGCAGTTAGGGGGATAGGCTTCACGAAAAGAATTGTGAAGCAAAAACATTTGACGAGCAAGTGGATTATGAAAGCTTAGATCAAGGTTAGGACTGATAGGGCAAGTAGCAAGCGACTCAGGAACAAAATACATAATAAGACCATTTGGGCATTTGATCTTGCGCCCTGCAAGATTTTTAAGGTCACCAGCAATAGCTTCAGACGATTTTGGTTTTCGGCTGGAGACCTTTCCCTGCAAGAAGAGAGTTAAGCTTTCTTAGTCACCCACATCTTCAAGGGTGGCTTCGAAGCAATGAGTCTAAGTGCAGCATCTGAGAACTTTGGCTTTGGAGCCCTAGCAAAAAGTCTTGCAGGTGGACAATAGTACTCATAAGAATAAGCAGAGTAGTTCTTGGTCTTATGAACATGGAGATTAGATGAAACGCACTCATATTCATAGGCATGAGTGAGGTTTCCCTGCAAAACATTTGCGTTAGTGCGACTCAGGTGAGTCCTCTGTTTGTATGAAGCCTTTGGACCGTATGAAGCCTGTGGTTTGGGGTTTGTCTTCTTCATGTGTGGTGTCATGACGACATTCACAGGAAGATTCTCCAAACATCTCTTCGGCACCCAGACTTTCTTCATAGGCGGCCCATTCCTGCAGTTAGTACCAATATACCTGGCAAACACTTCACCATTCTGATTCTTAAACAGTTTATAGTTTGCATCAAAGGATTCATCAATAACAATGAGATTAGCACAAGTGAAGCCAGATAGGGTGGATGGATCCGCTGAAGGTTTCTTTGTAGCAACCCATGTGGTTTTGGGGTACTGCTCAGGTTTCCAGTAAGAGCCACCAGCATTCATTTTCCTTTCGAACCCAACACCCTCTTTCCTAGGGTTTCGGTTCAGGATATGCCTTTTGAGAACATCACATAATGTCTGATGCCCTTTGAGACTTTTGAACATCCCTGTTTCAAACAATGTCTTCAACCTAGCATTCTCATCAGCAATAGCAGTGGCATCCTCAGCAGAGGGGTTAGTTACCACATCAGCAGTTGAAGATATTGCAATAGTAGCAGCAGTAGAACATTCAGCAACAGAAGTAGCATTATCACGCTCAATGCATTTAAGACATGGTGGTTCAAATCCTTCCTAAGCGGAACTGATCTGTTTGGCGCGAAGTGACTCGTTTTCCTTTTGAGGATCTTCATGAGCCGCTCTCAATTTCTCAAGATCTTGCTTCCTTTGAAGATAATCATAGGAAAGCTTTTCATGAGTTGTTGAGAGTGTTTCATGACGACTTTCAAGTTCCTCATACTTAACATGAAGGTTTTTTATGTCTTCAATTAAGGACTGAGATCGAGTCATTTCAGCGTCTAACAGGTCATCGCTTTTGTCTAATAGTTTTTGAATATGTTCCATAGCTTTCTGTTGTTCAGTTGCAATTTTAGCAAGTGTTTTGTAGCTAGGTTTGGAACCACAATCAGAGTCATCTTCACTTGATGTTTGATAGTGAGTGGCGCGTGAGTTTACCTTGACACCACGTGCCATGAAGCAGTAGGTGGGAGTGGAGTTGTCCTTGTCATTAGCATCGGCGTTGGTGACGGAGTCATTGTCTTCAGTGTTGAAGATGGACTTGGCAACGTAGGCTGTAGCCAGACTTGCCACGCCAGAATCGGACTCCTCCTCAGACTCCACCTCCGCCTCCTCAGAAGCGGACTCCTCCTCTGAATCCATTTCCTTGCCAACAAACGCACGAGCCTTGCCAGATGAGTTCTTCTTGTGTGATGAAGACTTTGAAGAAGACTTGGAAGAAGACTTTGAGTATTTCTTCTTCTTCTTGTCGTCGGAATCATACTCCTTGCTCTTCTTTTTCTTCTTGTTCTCATTGTCCCACTGCGGACACTCAGAGATGTAGTGGCCAGGTTTCTTGCACTTGTGGCATGTTCTCTTCTTGTAATCATGAGCAGAAGCTTCATCATTCCTTGAGCTTGATCGTGAGGACTTTCTGAAGCCTTTCTTCTTGGTGAATTTTTGGAACTTCTTCACAAGCATAGCAAGCTCCTTTCCAATGTCCTCAGGATCATCAGAACTGCTATCAGATTCTTCTTCAGATGAGGAGACAACTTTTGCTTTCAAGGCACGAGTTCGCCCATAGTTGGGACCGTAGATGTCTCTTTTCTCAAAAAGCTGAAACTCATGTGTGTTGAGCCTCTCAAGTATGTCAGACGGATCGAGTGTCTTGAAGTCAGGACATTCTTGAATCATCAAGGCTAGGGTGTCAAACGAGCTGTCAAGTGATCTCAGGAGTGTCTTGACAACTTCATGCTTGGTGATCTCAGTAGTGCCGAGGGCTTGAAGCTCATTGGTGATGTCAGTGAGTCGATCAAACGTAAGCTGGACATTCTCATTGTCATTTCTCTTGAAGCAGTTGAAGAGGTTGCGAAGGACACTAATTCTCTGATCTCTCTGGTTGAGACGCCTTCGTTGACCTTGGAGAGCCAGTCCCAG
This sequence comes from Triticum aestivum, assembly GCF_018294505.1. Lineage (NCBI taxonomy): Eukaryota > Viridiplantae > Streptophyta > Magnoliopsida > Poales > Poaceae > Triticum > Triticum aestivum. The sequence continues at coordinate 550,434,152 of NC_057812.1, read as the reverse complement.
ACTAGCTTAGATGTTTCCAAAGCACTCACACGGCCATACTGTCCTTTGGTCAGATGACCACAGATGATGTTCTTGGCAGTGGAGTCCAGTTGAACGAACTTCTTGACATCAGCAGCGGTGACACCTTCACCCGCCTTGGGAACGCCATTCTTGATGACATACCATAGGTCGACATCAATGGCTTCAAGATGCATGCGCATCTTATTCTTCCAGTAGAGATATTCAGTTCCATCGAAGACTGGGCACGCAGCGGAGACTTTGATTATCCCTGCAGTCGACATAGCTAAAACTCCAGGTGGTTAAACCTAATCACACAGAACAAGGGAGTACCTTGCTCTCATACCAATTGAAAGTGCTAGTGATCGACTAGAGGGGGGTGAATAGGCAATTTTATGAAAGTCTTCAAAACATCGAAGTTTGGAAGACAAATGATAGAAATAAACCTATTACCATGAAGCGGAAGGTAGACTACACTAAGCAAGCCATAGTCAAATATTCAATGAAGTGAAAGCACAATGACTAATAGCAGCTAGGCAGTTTAGATCAGATAGGAAGATAGTGTGAAGCCAATCAGAACAAGCAGTCACTCAGTGAAGATAAAAGATAATGCAATCATACAATGACTTCACCAGGGCCAACTGTAAGTAAAGGAGAGGAAAGGATGAAACCAGTGACTCGTTGTAGACAATGATTTGTTGGATCAGTTCCAGTTGCTGTGACAACTGTACGTCTGGTTAGGGAGGTTGAGATTCAACTCAGAAGACTGCGTCTTCACCTTATTCCCCTTGAGATAAGGACACCCAGTCCTCGCCCAATCACTCTGGTAAGTCTTCAAGGTAGGCTCCCAAACCTTCACAGACTTTGTTCACTGGCGATCCACAATGACTCTTGGATGCTCAGAACACGACGCCTAACCAGCTGGAGGATTCACAGTCCTCAAGTGTAATAAGTTTTCAGATCACACAGACAGGAAGACTTCAGTGATGCCTAACACTCTTTGGCTCTAGGTGGTTAGGGCTTTATCCTCGCAAGGAATTCTCTCTCAAAGGCTTCGAGGTGGGTTGCTCTCAAACGACAAAAGCCATACACTAACTCTGAGCAGCCAACCGTTTATGGTTGTAGGGGGTGGGATATTTATAGCCACTAGGCAACCCGACCTGATTTGTCCGAAATGACCCTTTGTCACTAAGGAACTGACACGTGTTCCAACGGTCAGATTTCAAACACACACGACAACTTTACTTGGGCTACAAGCAAAGCTAACTTATCCAACTCTGGATAAGATTTGCTCTCATTGTCTTCACTAGAAGACATAGGATTTCGGTTAAGCATCACTTCAGTCATTCTGACTGGTTCTCTTGGACCCCACTTAACAGTACGTTGGTTCCTATGACTCAACAAAGAAAAACACAGAACGACAAAACTGCTAAGTCTTCGCGCTCCATAGTCTTCACGCGATGTCTTCTCTTGTCATAGTCTTCAATGTGAATGTCTTCACATACCACCTTTGACTTCAATGTCTTCATACATTTTTAGGGGTCATCTCTGGTAGGAAAACCGAATCAATGAGGGACTTCTACCTGTGTTATCCTGCAATTCTCACAAACACATTAGTCCCTCAACCAGGTTTGTCGTCAATACTCCAAAACCAACTAGGGGTGGCACTAGATGCACTTACATCTGGCATTCAGCCCTCAACGCACGCAAGAGTATTTTATCTACTAGTGGCTGGCTGCATGCCTCACACACCACTTCTAAGGCCCGACCAAAAGAAGAATCTAGAACGCTACCCCTAGCTCCTTATCCATTCCTGTCCCACACTTTCCCATTTGTATGACCTCACTCTATTGATATGATCTGAGAACCCTAGGGGCACCCCTATTTCCCCCTCCAATCATTCCCTCTCCCGTGGCGCCAGCTGTAGTCATGGTTCGCGGGCTACAAGCCACCCGAATATGTTGTCGTGAAACGAATTGGCCGTGCGTGCGACCGAACCCACTGCGATGTGCCGCGTCGGCGTCCTCATGGATGTCTGGCCAACAACTTATCCGACTGGCACCTCGACTGTTACTAGCTCCCAACCGCCGCCCCTCTATCGTCCCCATTGTGGGATCTAAACATGGTGGATGAGGCAGCAATGTAGGAGCATCTCACCCAAGAGGCCTAGATCACCATGCGGCTCGCCAACACGGATGTCATGGCATTGTTCCATGCGGATACGAATTTTGAGGAAGAGAAAATGGTCCTCGATGCCTATCCCGCTTCCAGCCGCGACAACATGGCAGGGCGGGCTGCGTATGCAGAGAAGCATCGCCAGACGGAAGCCATGGACGGGAGTTTGACAATTTATTCGCGTCGGGGGAATCTGGTGATGTGGTGGTGGCCCCGCACGCGTAGCAGGGCAGTGCCTCATGCGACAAGAGGCCTCCTGCTTCGGCCGGAAGGAGGACTGGGTCACACAGACACCGTCCTTTAGTTTAGTTACAAGTTTTAGAGTGGTTGGGCTTTTTTAGAACCGTTCGTTGATGTCGATCTAACGGCAGACAAATACGAAGTACTGGGTAGTACTCCGATGAAAGTATGTGAAAGTACTAAAACGAGTGGGGCCGGTACTCGTGACAAGGTGGGGACGCATTTTAATCTAGGGGCAGTTTAGTCCTAGGAAAATTTGCACGCGCCGCCCCTCTCGTCGAATGCATAACCGCCGCCATGGTGCTACACATTCCACAATTACTCATTGGCGGCCATCTCCTCCCTCTCCTCCAAGTCCACCGCAGTCATCTCCTCCTTCTTGCCGCTGCAACTTCGCTCCACTCAGGCAACCCCCCACCCACCCCCACCCCCTCTTCCACGGCAGATCGAGCTGATGGCCGGCGGCAAGAACACCAACTTTGTGCAGATCGCCGGCGGCGACCAGGTCAAGTTGGCCAGGTTGAGGGAGATGCGTTCTTGGTTTGACAACACAAGGCAGATGAGCTGGACGGCAATGGCCACTCTCAAGAATTTGACGAAGAAGGAGAGGGCAAAGCTTTTCCCCTGACCGCGCAACCGATTCAGAAGATCGAGATCCTCCTCTGGGCGATGGAGCAGGCCAATTCGTCCAGCGAGTGGACCAGGCGGAGGTGGTGGGCGTTCAGATCCAGGGTAGAGCATCCACTGGATCAGGAACCCACCGTGCACGAGGTGTCGTTGCAGATTGTGCAGCCTCCAACCGAGTCACCGAAGACTCCGAAGCGCAAGATGAGGAGGACAGTGGTCACGACCTCACTTCCCCGCCGTTCTCCATGCTTCCCTCGCCGCTCTCCTCGTCTGAACGGCGGCGGTAGCTATGTTTAGAGTAAGCTTCCCCACTCCTCATCTTCCTACTGCTCGTGCTTACATCGTGGTGATACTGATCGTAATAGCTCAGAGAGGGAATGCTAGATGGATTATGATCTCAATGAATTGCATGAACATTTAAGTACATGGATTTGGAGGATGGATTATGATGTATGTGAACCCTAGGCATCATATGAACCCTAGGAAAAATTAGTAATGTTCTAGTGGTAGACACTGAAATATTTCGGTACACACCGGTAGGCACTGAAATATTTCGGAACTGCCCTAGGCAAAATTTGTAATGTTGTAGTGGTGGACAATGAAATATTTCGGTACACATCGGTAGGCACTGAAATATTTCGGTACTACCCTAGGCAAAATTTGTAATGTTGTAGTGCTAGACACTGAAATATTTCGGTACACACCGGTAGGCACTAAAATATTTCGTTACTACAATTTCAGTACACACCGATGCACACTGAATTATTTCACTACTGCAATTTCAGTACACACCGGTACACACTGAAATATTTCAGTACTGCAAATTCTATACAAAGTTGGCATTTTGTCATTTATGTGTGAATTAATCCATGCATCATATGGCCTAACTTTGTACATGAGTTTGGGTCAATTTCATGTCTATTTATTGTTAAAATTATTGTCATGCCATGAAACACAAGACAAGTCACTGACCCAAGCTTGCAAAGATGCCATATCAATGTTGCTGATATGAAATATGCATGTTTTCACCAAGTCTTGTGTCTGAATTAAAACTGAGCATTTTTTCTTGATGGTATCCATGGATCTAGAACTCCTATGAATTTGCTCATGTTGGATGTTCTGTTCTCCATCATTTGTACTAGCATTCCGTGCGATTAGATGCCATGACAAGACCCCTGGCATATTTATTTTCTTGCCTCCAACATCACATGTGTGTTTTGCAGGAAAAAACCTGGAGTTCACCAGGCTGGCTGAAGTTGTGAGGCTGGGAGGCTGATGGTGCTGCTACTGGCTGATCCTTCTTCTTTTAGTTTGTGTTTGTCATTTCTCAAGCCGTTGGACCAGGGCTACTTCCCTATGTGCTGTTAATGTATTAAGTAGTTCCTTCGAATTTGTAGTATTAGTTAGTTTGAATGTGGAAGTACCTTAATTTTTAGGAACGAAATGTTGCTATGTATGACCAAGGGTTTCATACCTTAATCTTTGGATAATTAATTATGTGAACTGTTGGATGTGGCGCATAACGAAACGCCTCTACCATTGATACTAGTTCAACATGTCGGTCCAATTAGAGACCAGCCACTACCATATAGAACAGTTAGCATTTCATACTACAACCTGGCACGTACAAAACATCACACAGTGGAAGCACATCCCTAAGCACCTTGCATTGTACAAGGTCTTAGAGACAAGCCTCTACCATATATAACAGTTACCATGTCACACTACAGCCTATAAAACATCACACAGTGGAATAATCATAACTAGTAGAGCATTAGTTACCAGTTAATAATAGTTGCAATCCATCACAAGCAATAGTACCTAGATATGAGTAGATATAGGTACGGTAATACACGACAAGTACTCGCAAACAAGAGCTAACATAACAAGTTCATTTCACATTGATACATGGCCCACCCCAGTTCTAAATGAGGTGGATGGTGATTATCATCCCCAAGTCATGGCGACGGTGTTCGCAATAGTGAGTAGGATGGCCTGTCCTAGCCGAAGATTCTTGGCACGAAGGAACTTCTTCCACCCTGCCCTGCTCAAGACAGTGTGACCGTCCATGTCCACCGCATAGGCACAGCTGGTGATGGAGCCCGTTCTGGTAAGGCGTAGTCCAGCAGCCATGCCTTCTTCGTCCGGGTCAATGCCACAGCTATCAAGTAACCTCTTAGGTAATTTCTGAAAATAGTTGACATGATATATGATCATGTCACGTGCAATTATCAACAAAGCATACACTTCAAGACACATATATCATTGGATTCAACACTGAGCATATATATCATCACATCACTACACTATACGTCAAGCATCAAATTACTACAGTAATTAGGCATATCATTAGATTACTGCGTACACTAAGCATATCATCGCATATTACTACACTACATGCATGTCATAAAATTCTTCACTAAATGAATTCTAAACTAGGCCTCTCATCACAGTACTACAACATGCATATCATATGAACTACTACACTAACTAAGCATGCATATCATGTAATTACCACACTAAGTAACATACCATGATATGCCGTTTAACATTCGTCCTTGTGAGGCGGGTCACGAATGGCTTCCCTAGGTAGTCGTCATGTAGCGGAAGCATGTCCCAGAGGTTGCCGATTTCCTCGTCGCCCAGTCTGAGTCCTTGGGCATACAGGTATTCAACAAGTGGGTTCTCATCATCATCTGAATCGTCATCATCTGAATCAGCACCATCTTCCTCCTCATGAACTTCATCCTCACTATCCGGAATCAAATTTAGACAGATAACAGAAATCCTGGGCCTATCTCTTCTGAAGGAGAAGCTGATCAATTCACCCCCACTAAGACGCATGCGGGCGATGAAACGATCCCAATCATCTCCTCCTATCTGGGTTATCTTTCGCCCCTTCTTGACCTGCATAGTGTATGGGCCCCCAAGTGCGTCGAAGGTCACAGTGTCTGCGACGAGCTCATTGAATGCCAATCTCACATTGCATGGTACAATCTGCGTAAGTTAAAAACAAATAACAGACACAATACATTAGTGGAAATAGAAAAAAACAAAAAGAATGTACTGTCAGAAGGTTCATATAAATTGTTACCGCTGCAAAAACAAAAGAAGGCTGGAAGTAGATGCCGAACAGCGTGGCAGTAGAAAGGCTGGTCTGGCACCATGGGTTGCAGCGTCCACATTGTGCTTCCTCCATTCTACACAGAACATGTTGAACTCTAAGTTGAATTGTACATAGTACAATACAAAGATCATACATATAATAAATCATAGTGATAACCTATACTGGAAATGGCCAATCAATCTATTTTATATCATCTAGGTAATAAAGCAATGCCAATGACAATGGCAATGCCCATCTCATCTAAACCTGGGAATAGTTCGGCATCCAAACTAAAACCAGTCCAATCCACGGCACACATCAAAACCAAACCAATCCAGATATTTTCATTTAGAATCTAGACCAAACTGAACTATACATGCTCGTCATCCAACCCAGTCCAAACCATTTTCAACTTTTGGATTGAATCCAAAGGTTCAAACCATGGACAAAGCCATATGCGAGGGCACGTCATGAATCTAGATCAAACATGGCGTCAAAGCTCGAGAGAGACGACGAGCTCCGGTAGGCAACTGCGGCTCTTGGATTTGAAGCAGTAGTAGGTGGTAGTGGCGGCTCAAAATAATTGATTGATTTGGTCTCAAACCATAGAAACCAAATCAAGATCCAATCCAAAAACTAAGTTTCAGTCCAAACCAATCGGCTCAGATCCGCCTTCGTAGGGAGACGCGGTTGGGGAAGGGAAGAAGAGGGGAGATCTCATGTACTTGCCGGAGTTGGCGGCGGCCGTGCACCGGCAGCGAAGAGAGGGGTCATCGGGAGATGGCGGCGGCGGCGGCGCTGGTCGAGAAGGGGAGAAAGAAAGATGTGGAGTGGTCCAGACGGGGAGAAAGAAAAATGTGGTACATGTGGTGCCTCGGTTGTGTGGATGACAAGGGGACCCACTTGTGAGACCGATAGCAATTGATGGCAAACCGCAGGAGGTGCACGACCGCGTGCACGACCGCCACGTCCCCACGTGGAATGGGGACGACCGGGTGGGTGTGTCAAGTCAAATCGGCACCTGCGGCTTCTCGGTAACTCCAAGAGGCAGGAGCAGTGCATTTCTTCCCCAAATCGGGTAGAAAACCCTCGTCCTCTCCCCACCCTCTCTTCCTTCCTCACCACCTCACCACCCTCTCCTCCTTCCTCACGACCCTCCTCCCTTCCTATGCCTCCCTCCTCCTGTCTTCGATCGACGATGAAGCGCGGACGTGAAGATGCGGCGGACGAGCCGGAGGCAACCATTGGAGCAGCGCAGTCTGCTGCCGTGGCTGCAGCCTTAGGTGGAGCGGCAAAGTCCGCCATAGCGGCGGAAGCTGCCGGTGCAGCGACCATTGTGCCTGCTCCCGCTGTGTCGTGGTTTTGTCACGGCAGATGTCCTAGAGAAAGGACTTAGTCGTGGAGCCATCGCGACGGGTTAGCTTGAAGGGGTTAAAGCGGACACAGGGACGCAAGAGAGTTTATACTAGTTCGGCCCCTTCGATGAAGGTAAAAGCCTACGTCTAGTTGTGATGGAATTGATGGGGTTTCGATGACTAGGGAGCACACAAGCTTCGCCTATGTCTCGAGTTGTTGTCTGTCGTCCCTGAACCGCCGCCGGGTCGTCCCCTTATATACACGGGTGACGCCTGTCGGTTCACAGAGTCCCAACACCGGTCAATATTCGTATCCGGGTTGGTCTCTCCTTATTCCTAACTTACAATACAAGTTTATATACAAATACCGGTTTACAGCTACAAGTCTTGAACCGACTACGGGCCTTAGGCCCTCATCTGCCTTCTTGGGCTTTAGCACTCCTGAACTACTGATGAAGTTGACCCGGCCCAGATAGGCCGGTTTACGCCCAGCAGTAATATCCCCAACATTAGGCCCCAGATTGATTTGAACGGGTTCATGTCAATCCTTTAACAAAAGCTTCATCTTCAACATCTTCTCATAAATTGGTAAACCGCCATGATGTCATCTTCTCTGATTGCTGTAAACCGGAGTGATGTCACCTGTCATAACGAAGCTATCCATTATGCTTCTTTGTTTAATAGATCTATGGAAATCGAGGCGACAGCTCCATTTCGTGGCCCCTTGATTGTCGTGCCTGACACATGTCCTTTTGCCTTATAAATAGGACCGAAGGGTCATTTCCTTTCTCTTTCCCTTTGGCCCCTTCTGCTTCGTCTTCCTCGCATCGCCCAGCTTCAGAGCTCCGCCGCCACCGTCGACCTCTGCCTTAACCTTGGACGCTGCATCAACCTGGGCGCACTAGAGCATCGCGGCAACCTTCCGCGTCTTCCTCAGCTCCAGTAAATCTTCTATCGTTTCCCCCGCAGATCTGCTCTAGGGTTTCACAGTTCTTCAGTGTTCATCGTCTGCCTCTTGCTCATACGATAGATCTTTAGATGAATCCGCAAATCTTTATTCTGTGCAATGGTAGTTGTTTAACCTTCGCCTTCACTTACGCATCTCAAAACCATAGATCTATATGTACGTTTTGCTCATTGATTCGGTACTGCTCCTTTTGAACATCTGAATATTTATCTCTTTTCTGAACTTGCTTCACATCCAACGCTGTAGAGAAATCTTGTGAAATCTGTTTCTGCATACTTATCCATCCGCAATCTAAGCTATTTCAATGCTTAGATCAGGCGGTTTAACCTTGTAGAAAAATTTGCCAAACCGGTATATACCATTAGTCCCCTTGTTGAACCGCCAGATGATGTTGCTTCATAAAACTCCGGTTCAGATAGATCTGTCTCCAGTTTAACATTGCACATACCAATGTACCTTGATCAATGCATTTTTGAACCGGGATCTTCTACCTTGTAGATTTCATCATGGCCAAGCAAGTATATGAGTGCAATTGGATTTCAGCTGAATGATTTAGTCCTGATCGGCGCTTTAGGCAGCAAAGATACCATCCATTGGAGGGCTCCTGGCAAAGAATGCCCTCCCACACCTCAAGAAGGAGAGGTCATTGTTTTCGTAGATCACTTAGCCCGGGGCTTTAAGCCGCCCGGTTCTAAATTTTACCGGGATGTTTTAGCCGATTTCCAACTCCATCCACAAGACACTGGCCCCAACTCTATTACAAATATGTGTCACTTCCAAGTGCTCTGTGAGGCGTTCTTTCAAGAGGAGCCCATAGTGGAATTGTTCAGAGACCTTTTCCATTTAAACCGCCGTACTGAGTTTACTGACGGCTCCAATACAGAGTTGGGTGGCGTGGCGATGCAGAAAAGGAAAGAGGTCACATACCCTCACACCAAACTGCACAGCCACCCCAAAGAGTGGAATCAGACATGGTTCTATTGCAAAGACACCTCCCCTGCTGGTGAGAATCCCTTGCCTGGCTTTCGTCTGGAGTGGCTCTGCAATACATACCCCTTTCCGCAAAGATTGACTGCCCAGGAAGAAGCAAATATGCTCCTCAACTGTCGAAGCTCAGAGCCTTTATGGCCAACGGTTTAACAGGGGTTGATCTCGCTCACTGTTGGATATCATGGAGCATACTGCCCCTTAGTCAGTGCTCCGGTTTGATGTGCGAGTATACTGGCAGTGTTGATGACCCACTGCGACATTCCAAAATCCAACTCACCGATGAAGAAATCACAGAGGCTGTGCTAAAAACGGCCTGCTTCCCTTCTGTGCCACCAACAAACCGCCAGCTATAAGACTTTGATTTTTCTTTTTGCTGAATCTGTTATTGATATATCTGGTCATTGTTTAATATCAGTGTCTGTGTAATCAGGGCAATGATCCGTTTTGGAGCAAGAAACTGCCGCAGGAGAAACCAGAAAAACCAAACAAACCGGAAAGAGCAACCCGGCAAAATACTAAAGCTGTGAAGAAGACTGCCCATAGGAAAAGAACCACTGCATCCTCTAATCCAGCCCCTGATGATGATGTGGATAATCCGGACCTTGAGGTAGGGCTTGACTCACTTGGCTTATTTTTCATGCGTCTTATTGATGATGATATTTGTCAGGATGATGCCGAAGCCAGCCACGCTGATGCTGCAGAGGTAACTATTCTCTCTTCCGATTCAGAACCTTTGCCTTCACTAAAAATCCGTCAGGCAAACTGGAAAGTTAAATTTTCTCATCCTCTTGCTTATTTGGATCCCAAATTTCTTATGAAGACCCAACAGCACGAAGCTCGTCGCACAACCCGGCACAGCGGCCAGGTAGTTACCTCCGCCGGTTTACCGAACAGTCCGGTGCGGAAACGCCGTTCAAAGGTCTCTAATTTGCTTGTCAGTGCTTGTCCTAAAGCGGGCTGCTTTCGTCAACCTCTTAATCCATCTGACTCCGATTACCAGGTTACTTCCCACTCATCTTCTGGCGAGTCATCGGCTACTCAGCTGCCACTGCTCAAAACGGTGCTTGGGTAAGCTATACTTATCATAATATTTGCAGCACATCGCCTTGGAACATATGCTGTATTTGATTTTGTTATTCCTTTCAGGGCCAAACCTAGGCCAAGCAAGAAGGCTCGCCTGGACAAAGCGGCCGAAGAAGATGCCGTCCTTGAACCGGGCAAGACACCAGATCTTGAAGCGGCTATTCCTGAGGATATACCCAATGATCCATCGCAGGAAGACGACGATCTTATTGCTGAAGAGAGACCTATTGATGCCTCAAGTCCTGTCAATCAGCCCACAAGCTCCATCCGGATTGAGAAATCCACCGGTCCAGCAAAGCCTACTAACAAGCCAACAGCCCCAGTGCATACCGGCGATACCAAGGACGATGAGGTTGTCATTACTGGCACTAGCCATACCGAGCCAAGCAATCATGTCGCTTTGTCCAAACATTCTGCCAAGGAAGAATCTACTGCCTTTGGCAAAGGCAAGTGGAATGCTGATCTGGCGACTTACGCTGCTCTAAACGCCCAAGATATCCATTCCGGCTACCTGAACCGGCTGTATACCAGTCGTGACTATGAAGCCGGTCTGGTTAATATGATGAAAGATAAATATGAGGTAACTTCCATATGCTCTTTCCTGCTTGTATGCTTCAATTCTTGCTGACTCTCCTAGCCCCCAAGGGCCGGTTTTTAATCTTCTTTCAAACCGGGACTTACTAATATAAATCTTAATGCTTTGAAATTCGCTGATGTAGCCCCCAAGGGCCGGTTCAACTTAGTGTAGTCAAACCGGTACTTGAAGTAATTGAGATTGCCACATCAGAATATATACGAGCAAATAGCCATTAGCCCCCAAGTGCCAAGTTGAATACTTGTATTGATCTTGGGACTTTGTAAGCAATTGAAAGATGAAGAACGAATATGCATTAGCCCCCAAGTGCCTAGTGCATAACTTGTTATGTGGTTGGTACTTCAATCCTTGTACCGTTTTGTTGAAGCATATAACTGTCTGCATGCAGGCTGAGCTGAAGTCGAAAGAAAGCCAAGTCGCCGATCTCCAAGAAAACCTGAAAACCCAACAAGCTGAAACCTCCAAAGCAAAAGAGGAATTAGCCAGCGCTTTAAGCGCCATGGAACAGCCTAAGGAGAGCTTCAAGAAGAAGCGGGCTGATTGGGCCACTGAAAAGTCCGCTTTAATCAAACGAGCAGAGGATGCCGAGGCTGCACTAAAACCGGTGGCGGATGAACTGACCAGCATAAAGTGGCACGTGCATGCCATGACCACTGCTATCTTTGGTAAGCCAGTTTGACTTCTAAATTGACTCGGCCTTCTTACAGAGCTGCCGGTTTAACCCTTTATGATATTTCAGGGACACGCATTGGTCACTTGGGGTCAGATGTGCGGAAGAAATTGAAAGCCGCCTATACATTGGTCGAACAACTATACACTGGTGCACAGCGGATCATCTGTACCGCATCCCACAACAAACCGGCGCCCACTTTGATTCAAGACACTCTGATGAAACTGTTGGTGCTTCCTGCCTGGGTTGAAGAGCTGAAGAAATCTGCTGCTCGAACCGGTGCGATCAATGCCTTAATCCGGGCAAAAGCCTGGGTGCCGGATTTTGATCCTATTGAAGCGGCTCAGGGCTATCCCAGCTTGAAGGAAGACGGGTTAGAGTTTGGTGAAGCAGATCTGCGAGCAATAAACCGGGAGGTGCGTCTGCTAGCTTGTCAATTGGCTGAAGAAGCAGACTTGTCTCATTATCAAGCCCAATATGACAATCAGAACAAGCGAATAGCTGCACCAATTCATGAATCGGAAAATCTTATCCCTCCAATCCGTAAGCATACTTACGCTCCCGATATTGACCCGTCATTGCTGATCCATGATGAAGCTGTTTTTCAAGCATTAATGGGAATCGACTAGTCAACTATTGATTTCCAGCCGCTGGGTAGAGAAACTGAAGCTGAAGCGGCGCAGGATGACCCACAACCATCAGGCCAGGCTGGTGACCAAGCTTAAACCGGAAGCCGGTTTAAAACTGCTTCTCCTTTGCAAAAAACAATGATCTTATTGTGGGCACCGTGTTGCCTTGTAATAGGCTAGCTGATACTTTTGATGTTGATATGCCTTCGTGCATAATTTGCTCTTCCTTTGGGAGATGAACTTTCTATAATAAAAAATCTTCAAGTGCCACTGCAGTTGCACCGTCAGGCGGAGTATGATGTCTGCATACATGAAATCAAAACATCCGAATTTTTTAAGTATATGACCAAATTTTTGAGATACATAATACCTGCCATCGTTGAGCGTGAAGTTGGCTCGGCCGATCTTGAAGCGGAGTTTTATAAACCCACACTGTTGGAGGAGATAGCAGCTCCCATATATATATGACGCCGGTTTACCATGTAAACCGTACCGGGTTATAATAAACACCGTGTTACTCCATAAGAGGATGTTAACAAAAAAGATCAAACTGGTCAAATAGTCTCCGGATTGAAGTGAATCATGTTCCGTCAATTGACAGTATGAACCGGTTGAAAACTTTGTCGGTTTAAAAATGCAATAAAAAGAAAGAAGTATCTTGCAAAGAAAAGTGTGAAGCAAATGCAATGACAAAACCATTTGCAAAAAAGGTTTATTTGAGCTGATCAGATGGTGTTACCATGGCCGAACACGACCAAGCTCCCGTTAGGTGAAACTATGGTTCTAGTCAGCCAGGTCCCCAAATGAAACCGTGGCATTTATGCCGATCAAGTGGCATGGCAATGGTTCGGGTTCGACCAAGCCCCCAAGTGATTCTGTGGCCTTAGGCCGATCAAGAGGCATGACTGGTTCAGACGTGACCAAGTCCCTAGGTGATCTGGTGGCTCTCGCCTATCAAGAGGTATGGTATTGGTTCGGACACGACCAAACCCCCAAGTGATATAACATGATGCTTTTAAAAAGCTAACTCAAGGGGTAAACCGGAGGCCTCTTTAGAACAACTCCGTGTAACCACACATGATGTAAAAGAACAGATACCCCGCTTTAGCTGAGGTTCCGGTTTATTATATTTAATCATAATATATACATCGTCGTAATATGTACATAAGTAGAGCCAATGGCTCAGGTATAGTAAGGCCGAAGATGAGCTATGTTCCACAGCTTGTTGGTCTCCTCCTCTGATGTACGTGAGTCCTTATGCTCTCGAATATCGATCAAATAGTATGACCCGTTGTGCAGATTCTTGCTGACCACGAAAGGCCCCTCCCAAGGTGGGGATAGCTTATGCATATCAGTCTGATCTTGGATGAGCCGGAGCACCAAATCTCCTTCCTGAAAGGTTCTGGTTCTGACTCGGCGACTGTGATAACGACGAAGATCCTATTGGAAAATCGCTGATCGGGCGGCTGCTATGTCACGCTCTTCATCCAACCGGTCCAAAGCATCTTGCCGTGTTGTCTCGTTGTCCGCTTCAATATAAGCCGTCACACGAGGTGAATCATGACGGATATCACTGGGGAGAACCGCCTCCGCTCCATAAACCATGAAGAACAGTGTGTATCTTGTTGATCTGTTGGGTGTTTTATTGATGCTCCATAACACATATGGTAATTCTTCTACCCAACAACCCGGCGTTCTCTGCAAAGGAACCATGAGCCGGGGCTTGATGCCTCTCAAGATCTCTTCATTAGCCCTTTCTGCTTGACCATTGGACTGTGGGTGTGCCACTGATGAAACATCGAGCCAGATATGCTCCCGTTCGTAGAACTCCTTCATGGCACCTTTGGACAAATTGGTACCATTATCTGTGATGATACTGTGTGGAAAACCAAACCGAAAAATCACTTTTTTGATGAACTGAACCACCGTGGCCACATCACACTTACTAACAGGTTCTGCCTCCACCCACTTCGTAAACTTGTCAACCGCCACCAGGAGGTGGGTCTTCTTATCTTTGGACCTTTTGAAAGGCCCAACCATATCCAGCCCCCAAGTCGTAAACAGCCAAGTAATTGGAATCATTCTCAATTCTTGAGCCGATACATGAGCACGTCTTGAAAACCTTTGGCAACCATCACATCGTCTGACCAGATCCTCCGCATCAGCATGAGCAGTTAACCAATAGAAGCCATGGCGAAACGCTTTAGCCACCAGATACTTTGAACCGGCGTGGTGACCACAATCTCCTTCGTGGATCTCACGCAAAATTTCACGGCCTTCTTCAGGAGACACACAGTGTTGAAATGCTCCTGACACACTGCAATGATGCAACTCGCCGTTGATAATACTCATGGACTTGGATCGTCGGATTATCTGTCGGGCCAGATTCTCATCCTCTGGTAACTCGCCCCGGTTCTTGTACGCCAGGTAAGGAAGCGTCCAATCCGGAATAACATGAAGAGCTGCCACCAATTGATCCTCCGGATCAGGAATAGCCAAATCCGCTTCACCAGGGATCTTGACCGACGGGTTGTGCAGCACATCCAGAAAAACATTGGGCGGGACCGGTTTGCGCTGAGAGCCCAGCCGGCTTAAAGCGTCCGCCGCTTCATTTTTCCGCCGGTCCACGTGGTCCACCTGATAGCCTTTAAAATGACCTGCAACAATATCCACCTCACGACGATATGCTGCCATGAGTGGGTCCTTGGAGTCCCAAGTGCCGGACACTTGCTGAGCCACGAGGTCCGAGTCACCGAAACACTTAACTCGACTTAGATTCATCTCCTTAGCCATCCGGAGACCATGGAGCAAGGCTTCATACTCAGCTGCATTGTTTGTACAAGGGAACATTAAACGGAGAACGTAACAAAACTTATCACCTCGTGGGGAAGTTAATAAGACTCCAGCCCCCGAGCCTTCCAATTGCCTGGATCCGTCAAAATGGATGGTCCAATATGTGTGATCCGGCTTTTCTTCAAGTGCTTGCATTTCCGTCCAATCATTGATAAAATCAACAAGTGCTTGAGACTTAACCGCCGTCCGAGGCACATACTTCAAATCGTGCGGCCCAAGCTCTATAGCCCACTTGGCAATCCGGCCAGTTGCTTCCGGTTCTGGATGATATCCCCCAAAGGAGCAGAACTGACCACCGTAATTGGATGCCCTTGGAAGTATTGTTTAAGCTTCCAGCTTGCCATAAAAACTCCATACACCAGCTTCTGCCAATGCGGATACCTTTGCTTGGACTCAATGAGTACCTCGCT
Organism: Triticum aestivum; assembly: GCF_018294505.1. Taxonomy (NCBI): domain Eukaryota; kingdom Viridiplantae; phylum Streptophyta; class Magnoliopsida; order Poales; family Poaceae; genus Triticum; species Triticum aestivum. Next base: position 550,418,455 of record NC_057812.1, on the reverse strand, counting down.
GATATAATAGACCAGACGTTGAACCGGATGCTCCTTACCTACCTCCTTTCGCTCCACCACAATAGCCACGCTGACCGACCGAGCATTAGCAGCAACATATAGCAGTAATGGCTCCTTGTCAATGGGAGCGGCGAGCACAGGCGGATTGGCCAATTGCCGCTTTAAGTCCTCAAATGCTTCATCAGCAGCAGAACTCCAAACAAACTGATCCGTCTTCTTCAACATCTGATACAAAGGGATTGCCTTCTCACCAAGACGACTGATAAACCGGCTTAACGCGGCAATCCGGCCTGCCAGGCGTTGAACATCATTGATACACTTCGGTTTAGCCAGGAAGGTGATGGCTGTGATCTTCTCCGGATTAGCCCCAATCCCCCTATTGGACACCAGAAAGCCCAATAACTTGCCCGCCGGTACACCAAAGACACACTTGTCTGGATTAAGCATCATCTTGTATGTCCTCAGGTTATCAAAGGTTTCCTTCAAATCACCAATTAGAGTCACCTTCTCCCTGTATTTAACCACGATATCATCCACGTAAGCATGTACATTATGGCCAATCTGCTTTTGTAGACAATTTTGCACACAACGTTGATAAGTTGCCTGGGCACTCTTGAGCCCAAAGGGCATAGACACATAGCAGAAGGCTCCAAAGGAAGTTATGAATGTCGTCTTCTCCTGGTCCTTAATTGCCATTTTGATCTGATGATAGCCAGAATATGCATCCAAAAAACTTAAACGCTCACAACCCGTCGTAGCATCAATAATTTGATCAATACGGGGGAGGGCAAAAGGATCTGCTGGACAAGCTTTATTAAGATCTGTGTAATCCACACACATGCGCCAGGTGCCGTTTTTCTTAAGGACCAGCACCGGATTGGCAAGCCACTCAGGGTGAAAAACTTCAACAATAAAGCTAGCTGCTAAGAGCCTGGCTACCTCTTCTCCAATTGCCTTGCGTATTTCTTCGTTAAACCGACGGAGGAACTGTTTCACCGGTTTGTATTTAGGATCCACATTAAGGGTGTGCTCAGCGAGTTGCCTCGGTACACCTGGCATGTCAGAGGGCTTCCATGCAAAAATGTCCCGATTCTCAAGGATGAACTCGATGAGCGCGCTTTCCTATTTTGGATCCAAATTAGCACTGATGCTGAACTGCCTGGACGAATCGCCAGGTACAAAGTCAACAAGCTTAGTTTCTGCTGCCGATTTGAACTTCAGGGCCGGATCATGCTCCGTAGTTGGATTCTTTAACGGAGTCATGTCCGCCGGATCAACATTGTCCTTATAATACTTCAGCTCCTCGGTGGCACAAACCGACTCTGCATAGGCCGCATCTCCTTCCTCGCACTCCAAAGGATTTTGCGGCTTCCGTGAACCGTTATTGTCCCCTTGTGACCTGGCATCTTGAGCTGTAAATACACATAATAGGGCCGTGCCATAAACTTGGCGTAGGCCGGTCGCCCAAACAGGGCGTGATATGGACTTTGGATTTTCACCACTTCAAACGTCGATGTCTCCGACCTGGAATCATGATCATCCCCAAAGGCCACTTCCAGAGCTATCTTACCAACAGGATATGCTGATCTGCCAGGTACTACACCGTGGAACACCATATTAGACGGTTTGAGATTTTTATCTATTAGTCCCATACGACGGAAGGTCTCATAGTACAAGATATTAATGTTGCTCCCTCCATCCATGAGCACCTTGGTGAACTTGTAACCTCCCACCTGAGGCACCACCACCAGAGCCAACTGACCCAGATTATCAACTTGGGGAGGGTGATCCTCTCTGCTCCATATGATTGGTTGTTCAGACCAACGTAGATATCGGGGTATGGCCGGTTCAACAGAGTTGACCGCCCGCCTCTTAACCTTCCGGTCTCGCTTGTCCAAGCTAGTGGTGAAGACATGGTACTGCCCACTACTCAACTGCTTTGGGTTGCTCTGGTAACCTGACTGTTGCTGCTGTTGGTTGTAACCACCCTGGTTGTTCTAACTATTTTGATCATTATGTCTACCCGGATTACCATTAAATCCTGAACCGGAATTTCCTCCACCGTAACCCGGCCTGGATCCTGAGCCACCGCCAGAGCCGTGATCATACCCGAAAGCATTAGAATTCTTGAACTCCTGCATAATGAAGCAATCCTTCCAAAGGTGGTTTTTGCTGGCGCCTCCTTCGTCCCATGTCTTGGACAGGGCTGGCTTAGCAGATAGTTTAGGCGGTCCGGGTTAGGGTTGGGTGCCCCATTGCGATTTTTTGGTTTACCCTTGCGTTGCTGGCCATTGTGCTGCGTGTTGGTATTAGCCACAAAGTCCATGTTACCATCCGCTTTACGCTTGCCTCCACCACCATTGCCTGTCCAGTGATGCTGCTAACCTTTGGAGTTGTTGTTCCTCTTTCCCTTCCCTGTCTTGTCATCATCAGATTCGGGATCCTTGGTACTATCAGAATCAGCATATTTCACCAAAGCGGCCATGAGGGTCCCCATGTCAGTGCAATGACGCTTCATCCGTCCCAACTTCAGCTTTAGGGGCCCAAACCGGCAGTTGCCTTCTAGGGTTAATACTGCGGTGTCAGTGTTGATGCAGTCTGATGAGTGCAACACTTGTGAAACCTGGCGCACCCAATGAGTCGTTGATTCTCCTTCCTCCTGGACGCAGGCAGCTAAGTCCACTATCGACATAGGCTGTTTACATGTATCCTTGAAATTGCTGATAAACCGGGCTCGTAATTGGGCCCATGAACTGATAGAATTAGCCGGCAAGCTTTTTAACCAAGTACGGGCCGTTCCTTCAAGCATCATGGTGAAGTATTTCGCACACGCCACGTCATTCACATCAAGCATCTCCATGGCCATCTCATAGCTCTCCACCCATGTCTCTGGAGGTTGATCCGCCGTGTAATTTGGTACCTTGCGCAGGCCTTTGAAATCCTTGGGCAGGCGCACATTGCGTAAAGCGGGGATAAGGCAAGGCACCCCCAAAGAACTAGAAGTAACACCAGGTTCGATCGAGATAGTTGGACGAACCAGCGTGAGCTGCCGAGCCTGATGTTGTGCGGCTAACTCGGCCTCCCTGAGCGCTCGGGCCCGGTCCACCACTTCCTGAGCGTTATCAGCACCACCCACCGGGTTGTTGCCACGGGGTGCTCCACATCGTTCCTTACTCGACACTGCCGGTTCATCCATATGTCTGCTATAGCTCCGGCTTGGACGGGGGGTCGAGTGGATCCGGTCGCAGCTGTACGAGTACGCTTCCTGTTGGACCAAAGCTATCCTCAGAAGCTCCTTGACCCGTCGGGTCTCTACTTCCTGTGGCGAGTCACCTTCAATTGGAATGGCCTCCAGCTGTGCAGCAGCGACAACGAGATTGTCCATCGGGTTGGAGTAGTGACCCGGAGGTGTTAAAACATCCTGAGGTATAACGGTGTTTTGACAAGGCGGGTCCATCTGACGAGGCTGAACCGGTGCACCAGTCCCAGGAGCTTCTACCCGGTTTCCCTCTAGCGGATTGCTGGTTCTTGCTCCTGGAGTGTTAAAAAGATCTCTGGCCTCGAAAACCGGAGGCAAACGGGATCGGTGCTTCCTCCTCATGACTTCCTGCGACGCGCTCTGGTCCAACATGAGCCTGTAGGCCTGTGCGTCTAAAGCGGCCCGCTCTGTGGCCATCCTGGTGTCCTCAGCTGCCAGATCCGCCTTGGCCTGGGTGATCTGTTCCTTTATATTTGCAATCTCCGCGTTGTGGACGTCCTGATCCGTCGGATTAGCTTCCGCCATAAGCACAACTAATGCATCAAATAGCTCTGATAGAACTTGAGCCGGCGGGCGCACAGGGCCTCCTGCCCCGGCAGCCGTCGCCGCTGCTGAACCGGAGGTTGTTGCCGCAGCGGTCGAAGAATGAAGCACTGCTTGTGTGCCGGCCATGAATATTCCAACCCGGTTGGGCAGATCAGAGGGGTCCGGAATACTGTCGCCATCGGAACAGCCCCCAATTCGGCCGTCTTGTAGCTGATAAAGAGATTCGGTTTCTCCGGTCGATGACTCGTCATCGGAACAAATGATGGTCTCGCCGCGAGATTCCGATCCATCCTCATAACTTCCTCCATGGATGACTCCCACGAAGGCACACTTCATGGCCGGTTTAACCCGGGCGGATCGCGCACGCTGAGCCATCTCAACGAGGTCGGTGCAAATGTCCGGCTCAGGGCCCGGTTCACCGATCTTGCCAATGAAAACATGAATGCCACCAAAGGGGACCCGGTACCCGTACTCAACTGAGCCGGCCTCGGGGCCCCAGCCTGTGTCGTTGATGTAGAGCTTGCCGCGACGACTCTTAGTCATCCGGCCTACAGCGTAGCCCTCGAGTCCTTTAAAGCGGCCCTCCAAGAACCTGAAACCATCATGCGACAGCCCCACGGTGGGCGCCAACTGTCGTGGTTTTGTCACGGCAGATGTCCTAGAGAAAGGACTTAGTCGTGGAGCCATCGCGACGAATTAGCTTGAAGGGGTTAAAGCGGACACAGGGACGCAAGTTAGTTTATACTAGTTCGGCCCCTTCGATGAAGGTAAAAGCCTACATCTAGTTGTGATGGAATTGATGGGGTTTCGATGACTAGGGAGCAAACAAGCTTCGCCTATGTCTCGAGTTGTTGTCTGTCGTCCCTGAACCGCCGCCGGGTCGTCCCCTTATATACACGGGTGACGCCCGTCGGTTCACAGAGTCCCAACATCGGTCGATATTCGTATCCGGGTTGGTCTCTCCTTATTCCTAACTTACAATACAAGTTTATATACAAATACCGGTTTACAGCTACAAGTCTTGAACCAACTAGGGGCCTTAGGCCCTCATCTGCCTTCTTGGGCTTTAGCACTCTTGAACTACTGATGAAGTTGACCCGGCCCAGATAGGCCGGTTTACGCCCAGCAGTAATATCCCCAACATGCTGCCATCGCAGCCGTCGAGGCACCTGTCGGCGAGCACAAGGTCGGGGAAGATCTGGAGGAGGAGGAGATGAGAAGGCGTAAGCGCAAGGTGCATGACGAAATCAAAGAGCTCTTCGAGGAGAACGCCATAAAGGAGTTCGACGTAGATTGCAGGAAGGGCAGTGACTTCGACGAGGATGCCATCGACGAGCTATCTGAGGTAGTACTCTATTTTTTGCTCTGTTTTTTCATGACATTGGGGTTTTTCTTGTAAACTAGATGAGCATCAATTTCACTTGGGCGTGCTAGTTCTACGTATGTAGGATTGTAGGGATCTAGCATAGATCTTCATGTTGGATGTGGATTTTTAAATCTGATTCACATTCTGATTCCAGCAAATACTCTGGGTTTTTTTCATGGCATTGCGGTTTGTCTTGTTAACTAGATGAGCATAAGTTTCACAAGGGATACATTAATGAAAGAAGTGGGGTAATGAACCAAAATACAAGAAAATGTTCATGGCAGGGATACATTAATGAAAAAAGTGGGTTAAACAATGGATATATGGCAGGATTCTCCATTGGCTTCCCAAGGACAGTGAAAAAATGATGTAGTTCCTGATTCATTTTAGTTTATGTAGATGAATTAATTTGCACACATGTTCATAGATGATTAGTTTGCACACATGTTCATAGATGATCCATTTGCAAATTCTATACAGATTTCCATTTTGCAAAGGAAGTGATCGCTCCCTTAATAATTATGGGCTGATAGTACATATCCACTGGATACCAAAAAATCAAAGCATTTCATCTAGCCAATTTTCCACAGTATGTTATCTAGATGATCACAGCCACATCTCTCATCAATATGAGCCGTGAGACACCCCATAGCTCCTTTACGAATTTCCTTCTGAAACTTATCAGGGTCTAACAATGTTGGAGAAGCAGTTTTGCCGCTGTCAGAAACAAACCCCCCTTGTGTGAAACATGGAGGAGTATAATGAAGCCATTTTTCTGATTCCAATAAGAATCACACCTGTAACAAGTATCAAATATCATTAAACCAAGCCACTTGATGAAGTCTTTCATGTGTTAATTATGTACTACTTGTGCACTAATCTATAAATGCAACTATTCCATCGTCCATATTTATGCATGTCAATTTCTTTGGCTCAATTATGTATGTGCGCATACGCCTTGTTTCTAGCAAATAGATAGTTGCCATGTTACACATGTGTACTTTCAAAACATTGTAATTAAAGTCAATGTACCATAATAGATTAGCTGAGTTCTTCTATGTGTACTAATTCACTAATTCACAGGAGGATGACGACGACGTGGACTACAGAATGGAGAGCAGGCACAGCAAGAGCCGGTACACCCTGAGGCATCTGATTGCTGGGAAGATCAAGTACCGTTTCTTTGGCAAGATTGGGTGCCCTTTCTGTTGCAAGGTGATCGGTGGCGGCATAGATGGCATGATCCAGCATGCCTTCAGCACTGGCACTGGACATGGTAAGAAGTATAAAGCCAGTACTCTGGCTAAACATGCTGCCTATGCACGCTTCCTCGAGATTGTCAAAGTCAATGAGCCCTACAACATGCATTGAAGAAGGGAGAGAAGTGATGTGCTGCTAGAGTGCTGCTGCTGCCCCAGGACCGCCGTGTCCTGTTATGTTATCTATGTTTGTTTGTTGTTGGAGTCTAAAACTGATGTCCTATGGTGTGTCTGAACCTATGTTGAGCGGTGGTTGATCTACCGTTTATGTTAAGAGTTTGCTGCTACTCTGGTTTAGTGTTCCTAGTTGTTAATACTATTTTGGTGATGCATGTTTAAGCCTTGTACAATGCTAGATGCTTAGGGTGGTGCTTAGAAAAATAAATAGGGTATTTCTGAAGCACCGGTGCCTATTTCTACAGGAGAGACGCCTAGTTATGCGTCTACCCTGTACAAATAAGCACATGTGCTTAAGAAAAGCCTGGTTTATTTCTATAAGCAACTCCCCTAAGCACCTTGCATTGTACAAGGCCTTAGCAACTCAAGTATCGTACGGTGGTCTATGTTATGGTTGCTGTGTTATTCTGCCGTACGGTGATGCATGCTAGGAACTCTAATAATATGACTATGGTAGTTATAGCTTGGCATGACTATGTTTAGTGTATAACTTAGCATGTTCCTGCCATATCTATGAGCAGTTACAACTGAACTATGAATTAATTTTTTGACTAAATTAAAGCATGCAAATGATTGCTGATTCCACCTATTGCCAAATCAAGCTTTGTACTGATGATGCATTAGATATTGCAATAAGTAGAGGATGCTCATGATTGCCAAAAGTACCTATTTCCACTTTCTGATAAGAACTAAACCTGTATCAAATGATGCTAAAAGTAGAGCATGAGCATGAGAATGTATCAATGCATTGGATATTGCAATAAGTAGAGGATGCTCATGATTGCCAAAAGTACCTATTTCCACTTTCTGATAAGAACTAAACATGTATCAAATGATGCTAAAAGTAGAGCATGAGCATGAGAATGTATCAATGCATTAGATATTGCAATAAGTAGAGGATGCTCATGATTTCCAAAAGTACCTATTTCCACTTTATGATAAGAACAAAACGTGTATCAAATGATGCTAAAAGTAGAGCATGAGCATGAGCATGTATCAATTGATGATCAATTGATGCTACCTATTTGTGTTTGAATGGCTCAATAAAGCTGGTGCTGGTTTATGCTCTCCGCGTGACCGTGATGGTAATGAAGACACTTGGTTGGCTATGGTCTTGCTGTCAAATTTAAGTTTCAGTTCTTTAAGACTCTTTGTTTTTGCTGCTTGCTCGGGATTGACTAGCTTTCTCGGGCGTCCACGTGCTCTCTTCCTTTTGGGGGAGTTGGGTGCACCATTTTTGGGGGAGTTGGGTGCACCGGTATCCTTCTGGGAGTTGGATGTGTCAGGTTCGTTGGAACCATCAGGATTGTTGACTAATTGTACGTCCTCTTCTGAAGCATCAGGTAGAACTGCTTGTTGGGCATCGTACACCTCCTTCTGTATAAGAGAGAGTGCTGCGTTAGTTCTAATCATGAGACTTATGAAATAAATGATATATTCTTCATGTAGCGCTAACCGTTATGGGGAACTTATATGATTCGAGACAAAGCGCATTGCAATTTGAATGCAGTAAGGCTGTACATATTTTCCACCTGAAAATATCTATCCTTGCCTATATTGGATAACCGACACTGACGTCAGCATAGCTTTCAAGCTAAACAAAGTACAAATTTAAATTAGGCATTCAATTACCTGGTTCAAAATATCGGTCATTTCATCCCCGTTCCATGACAACATGTACTGCAGTGTCCAAACCGCACAGGAAGTCCTGCGATGTTTAGTTAAAGATCAGTAATCTTATTCGTGTACGCAAATAATAATTTATGAGGCCATGCATACCCATCGGTCCATTGTGGTATGTTCTCATAGCGTTTTTTTGGTCCATTCGGCAAAATTGATGTTATTAGCTGGTGATATCAACCCTTTCTTGACAACTTCGTCAATGCAGAACTGAATCGAGTCCACCTAGGGTACGACGAGTTATACATAGGGTTACGGTACTTTGGGAGCTCATGTTCCATGCGGATCAAAAGAGGCAGCAAGAGAACACTTACAAGAGAATCTTCCTTGGTCTTGTCGCAATGATAATTCATGGAGTTCAGAGTCTGAATTTCTTTTTTGTCAAAATTAAACATCATTAGCATCCAATGGTTATGGTGTACATTGAGTGGGACATGCACCTGCAGTAAAATTTGGGTTGGGTTGAGAACCGAAATTTGTCGTGTACAGCGTGTAAGTAAACTATGAACGTGTGGAAAGCGTGTACCTTTCGGCGCCCTACAAATTTTCCTGCTACACGAGCTAACCATGAGGCCGCACGTCCAACAGGAACCACCCCCTTCATTTGTAACAAATTTTCGGTTTCTTGAGGGGATATGATTGAGGTAGTATCATTCTCAATTTGGCTAATGCGAGCATATGCCATAATAACCTGCCAAATTTTCAATCATACAATAATAAGACAGTTGTTGCAGTAATGATGTAGAATAGAGTATAATGGGCTTACATCACCATAAATGTATTTGTCGTCCAAATTTCGCTTCAGATTTTCTGCTGTGAGGGAAATGTCTCCGATTCTAGCTATTCAACAGGGTCGTATGTTCCGCGGATGTAAATGGCTGTCTCTATGTCCTCATCCGTGAACTTGTAATCATTACCAAAGACAGGCTTCATCGGAGTTAATTGTGGTTCCTCATTGTTTTCCGTCACATGTCTTGCACTTGGTGTACTCGAAGTCCCTGTCGTGAATTGGCTAGCCATAGGAGTTCCTGTCAGGGATGAATTGCACACATTGACTTGATCCTACAATGAAGAGAGGTAGTTCATCATTAGTTTGTTACTTTTAGATATTGACGTGTTGGGCCATATTGATCACCTGCACACCTCCTTTCTGTGACACTGATTGTCGGTTGCTTGTAAATTCGTATTTTAATTCCTGTAACAATGCAGACAATAATGAACATGAAGGAACATATTCATAAAAAATACAAAATGCACAGTATGACATACATGGAGTTCCCTCCTTAAGTCTTTAATTTCATCCTCGACCTTCGACAACCTAGGATTAGTGCCAGTTTTAGTCTTCATGTCGATCAAGTCTTCACCTAGAGTCTGGTATTTGACATCGAATCTGTGCTCAATTTCCATTAACTTCCTGCCTACCTTCTTTTCATGATCAGCAATGCGTGCATTCATGACTTCAACTACCATTTCAATCTGTGTAAACAAAATAAAACCCCGTTGGTAACAATAGCTAAATGAATGAGGTTCCATCACACCTATTTGTGATATTGCAAAAACAAATAGTCCTTGGAGTACATACTTGCTGGCTACTAAATTGTTGTCCTTGTGATGGTGCTCGATACGAATCATGTTGATGCACATGTTCATCTTTTTTTCTTGGAAAATTATTAGAATTCTTGGACGGTCGTTGAGGAGCACAAATTTCCATGACAACCTATTTTTATAAAATATAATGAACCATTTGTACCAAATAAAAAAGCGGATATAGAAAGTTCAATTGTAGATAGGTACCAGCCCGTTATCAAGACCTCCTTTCTCGTAAGCATCGCTTCTTAAAGTAGCCATCATTTCGTCCCATCGTGCGATCAATGGAGGGGGTCTAGAAGCATACATTAATCGGCCACGACGCACGTGCTCCGAGTACCAATACTACACAATAAATTAGTTCATCACCATACAGATATGCAACAGAACAATAATTAAAGGACATTAAGTAGTGATCTATCACTAACCTGGAGCAGAATTAGATTTCATTGTAGATTTACGTGATCTCGGTTTCTAAACTTGTGAACGGACTTGAAGAAGTGATTAAGTGTGAAACATCCCCAGTTAAATTTCCGAAGGTTTTCAAGATATGTAACAAGGTTGAGAAATTTCGAGTCCACATAATGTTGTGTTGTTGGTGCTAGAATAGTACCAATTGCGTACAGAATGAACCATCTCAGGAAATTGCCGTCTGGGGCTTTAGAAGCTCGGATCGCCGTTTCAAGGTCAGAAATCAAAATTTGCCCATTGTTTGCATAGGCGGTAAACAATTCTGTGTCGGTTTGCATTACCAGATGTGGCTCTATATCCTCCCCTTCTATCGGAATGCCAAATATACCTTGCACGTCCTCTTTTGTTATAGGAATTGGCGTTTTACCGATGGTAATGGATTGCGTGTCCATATCTATGCTCTTGGCTAGTCTAACCAACATTATGCGCCGTAGAGTCACTTCATGCATCTGGGTTAGACCGCCAAGACTGGTTTCTGATATGATGTACTTTTTATGGTCTTGTGACAACAGTTTCATGGTTTTTCCAAACCTTGTCTGTGAGCATACTAACTTCATATGACCATGCTTTTCGGCGAGTTCCTGTTACATGCCATTAAATTATACTGAGTACACATGAATTATGTGTACGAAACGATTGTACACAAACAGTCAATTACTTACCGCATCGGTAATTTCGGAGATGGGCTTTTCTCCATTATGAAGGTTCGTATCTGAAACTGACATTGCTGGCTCGTATGCAATGATAAAATCCGGCTCAATTAATCTGAACAAAATTGGAAAATGTATAACAAAATTAGCAGAGAATTAATTTTCACAAAATTAACTGGGTCATTTAACATATGATCCACTTATGGGTTTAAGCACAGAACCTATTTGGGTGCAAAACCTATGAGGGTTCAACTACTAAAGGAGCGGCGGACAACGATTATAAAGAGTTATGATCAGGTAATACCTTATCTCGGAGACGGTGCCACCGAGTAGATGGCGGCGGTTAGTGCGTGGGAAACTATAAGTGCCGGTATAGCGCGGTCGACGGCGCAAAGGAAAAACGGCGCGTTCACGTGAGGATGAGGCGGCGAGAAGAACACTGACGTCCGAGCCCTCAGATCACGTTGGCGGTGGGCGGCGAGTGGTGGCCACCGACTCCTGTATTCCGTGGGCGACCGGCGTCTCCGATCTGATCTTGCAGCGGTCGTGGGAGGTGCGGACGGCCCGGGTGGTTAGAATGCAGAGCTGTAATCGCGAGATTTAGGGAGGGGTGGGCCGCGTGAGTTATGTGAGATTTGGATAAATGATATAAAGAAATAAGAAAATCTTGTCAACTCGTTTAGGGGTTTAGGGGTTAGGGGTTTAGGTTTATTAGGGTTTAGGGGTTTAAGGTTATTAGGGTTTAGGGGTTTAGGGGTTCAGTGTTTAGGGTTTAGTGGAGGGGGGTTAGGGTTATCAGGGTTTAGGGTTTAGGGTTTAGTGGGGGGTGGGTTAGGGTTATCAGGGTTTAGGGTTGAGTGTTGACATGCAAGCCCGGAAATGCGCGTGTTAGAGATCGTACTTGCATGTGTATGTACTAATGATCCCAAACTTTCTTAATGGCATCCCATGACCACATAGAGAATGCATGCATAATGGTTTCCATGTGGGGCAAAATTTTGAATGTTTTTACGGTTTAGTGGGGGGGGGGTAGGGTTATCAGGGTTTAGGGTTTAAGGGTTTTAGGGTTGACGGAACTATGTTTGTCTTACGATGGACGTAGCACACACACCGGACATTGGTGGAGCGTTGGTCTACAATGGATTTCCTCCGGTAGCATCGATCCGGTCCGTTGAATGGCTCGGCCGACAAACTTCGTGCCACATAGAGCATGCATCCATCCACTAGACCAGATCAATGTTGGGTTGGTTTCATACAGGTGAGGAACCCAGCTAGTGCTTTTGGGGTGTTGACATGCTAGGCCGGATATGCGCATGTCAGAGATCGTACTTGCGTGTATAATCCCAAACTTTTTTCATGGCATCCCATGACCCCATAGAGAATGCATGCATAATGGTTTCCATGTGGGGCAAAATTTTGAATGTTTTTACGGTTTAGTGGGGAGGGTTTAGGGTTTAAGGGTTTTAGGGTTGACGGAGCTATGTTTGTCTTACGGTGGACGTAGCACACACACCGGACATTGATGGAGCGTTGGTCTACAATGGATTCCCTCCGGTAGCATCGATCCGGTCCGTTGACTGGCTCGGCCGACAAACTTCGTGCCACATAGAGCATGCATCCATCCACTGGACCGGATCGATGTTGGGTTGGTTTCATACAGGTGAGGAACCCAACTAGTGCTTTCGGGGTGTTGACATGCTAGGCTGGAAATGCGCGTGTCAGAGATCGTACTTGCGTGTATAATCCCAAACTTTCTTCATGGAATCCCATGACCCCATAGAGAATGCATGCATAATGGTTTCCATGTGGGGCAAAATTGTGAATGTTTTTACGGTTTAGTGGGGGGGTTAGGATTATCACTGTTTAGGGTTTTAGGGTTGACGGAACTATGTTTGTCTTACAGTGTACCTATCACACACACCGGACATAGGTAGAGCGTTGGTCTACAATGGAATTCCTCCGGTAGCATCGATATGGTCCGTCGACTGGCTCAGCCGACATACTTCGTGCCACATAGAGCATGCATCCATCCACTGAACCGGATCGATGTTGAGTTGGTTTACATGTACATGTACAGGGACCGGAAATGTGCGTGTCAGAGATCGTACTTGCATGTACATGTACTAATGATCCCTAACTTTCTTCATGGCATCCCATGACCCCATAGAGAATTCATGCATAATGGTTTCCACGTGGGGCAAAATTTTGAATGTTTTCACGGTTTCGTGTGTGTGTGTGTGTGGGTGGGGGGGTAGGGTTATCAGGGTTTAGGGTTTAGGGTTTTTTGGTTTTTTGGGTTTAGGGTTTAGGGTTGGTTTACAATGGATTCCATCCGGTACCATCCAACAACCTTCGTGCCACATTGTTCACATTGTCCAATTAACACTTTGTATAGATTTTTTGGGTAAAAAATGAACGAAATAATGCAACTAATCTGAACGTAACGTTTGGCATGTATCAAACCAAGTAGCCACTATTCCTCAAAAAAACCAGTTAGCCACTAATTGCGTCAAACATATCTCGTAATTACCAACGAAAATGGGTTGACAATTATTTCTGCAAATTCTTGGAATGAATTTATTGCTCTTCCTTTTTAGAGAAGAATAAGTTACAAATTTGCTAACATAACAAATTTGTTGTTCAAATAGAAACTGCCTCATCATGTTGTGCCCCAAGACATGGCAGAATATGGTCATACAAGGCATTAATCACAAATTTTATTTTGGAAACAAGAAATCAGTTTTCAATTTTATTTGTCCTTTCCAATAGATTACAAATGAGCTTTTCCTTGGTCTGGTCATACAAGGCATTAAGCACAAATGACATTGCTTATACAAAAGCTGACTGAAATAATTTGTTAACAACTTCTAATGAGTGATGATCAACAAGTAAACAAATCCCACAACAATTACTGAAAAATAAAATCCCGCGGCCATCATATTTGCGTGCTTATTCAGATCGATCATCTGCCTTAAGTTATTGTTCATCTTCTTCAATTCCACCTTGAGTTCTGCATCCCCCACCATCAGAGGAACATTGGCATAGCCCTTATTATCCACCGCCGATGGCAGATCTGCCTCTAGGGTTGCCCCGTGCCTCAAATCAATGGGCAAAATCAATTAAGCCATCCGTTTGAAGCCTCTCAACGTATTCATCCAGCCACTCAAAATGCTTGCATGTTTTCAGCTTCTGAAATAGGGAAGGGAAACCCTAAATCACAATTCCGAGGAAATAAATATAAATCTGGGGTCAGAATTCATAGCAAAAAGACACAACAGAACATAGATTTAACCTTCCCCGCTTCTGGTTTGCTCTCGCATTTCACAAATTCCCGCCCATGGTTTCCATTCTTCTCCGATATGGTTATCAAACACTTCAGTGGTGCGATGCGTGGGCAGTCGGGGCATCTGGTCATCGGCAGTGAACCATACCACGGCCATGATGATGGAGAGGCCGAACTGGACATGGACATCTCTCGTCTCTCACCGTTCGCCGGCGATGGCAGGCTTCGTCGCCGGAGAAGAATAACAATTTGGTGGGGAAAGGGAAAGGGAGGCAATGGTGGGCGGCGGCTTGGCACGGGCACGGCGATGGCTCGGGCTTCTGTGATATGTGGTTGGACCCGCGGTCAGTGCACATGTTTTGGAATCCCCGAAAAGATCACACTCGTTAAAAAAACTTGCATCGAAGCACATTACTTCAAAATAACTAATTAACCCTACAATCACGGATGTGTACCTTCCCATTATACCACATATCTACCCTATCCTAACCACCCCCATCTACCTTGTTTCTCCTCACATAGCCATCACCGGGATCGCGCCATCGCTTCTCAAGCGACCATGCCGACGCCGGATTAAAAAGGTCTCCTCCACGGCTCCTCCCATCTTCGATTGCAGTGCAGATTATTTTTTCCATTGATTCGACCAAGAAGTCATTTCCAAAGAGATTAGAAAATCCAGGTTTTGCCATAGTTGAGTAGTCCTGGTGTAATTCGAGTACAGGATGTCATGCAAGAGCTTTTTGATTGATAGTTTGTAGTAGTTGATCGTACGAATTGGTTCTAAATATTTTTTCACGGTCGTATTGTTTCGAATTAGTTGGATGAGGTTGTGGATACAGTTTTCATACTATGGGTATATGTGTTGCTGTAGGGACCATGGTCTCAGAGGCACATAACAATCGTGCGGAGTATGACAAGTCTTTGCATGAAGCGCGTCGGGAGATCGACTTGAAGGTGCAAAAGGATCGTGATGAGGTAGATAAGAAACTGAAAAAGAACGTTCATACGTGGACAGGATGATAAAGGAGGAGCGTGAGGAGTTTTCCCGTAAAATGGCGAAGATGCGTCTTGAGATTGAAGAAAATTATAAGCGGGACTGTGAGTACATGGAAAAAAAGTTTGTCCTTGGCTACAAGGAAATGCATCAAACGTTGCAGAAGGACCAGAAGCTTGTGAACAGTATTATACAGACAGAGCGAGTCAGGATGGATGCGTATGTGTTGCAGGCACGTGCGGATATGGACAGTAAGCTGCTACAGGAGCGGTCGGACATGGATTATAAGGCCATGCTGGAGAAGGTCCGCTTGGAAGGACATATGTTAGAAGACCGTGCGATCTCACGGCCACCCCGACAACATGTCTTCAATTATTCTCCCCCTGTAAGTATCTCGCACTGATTCTATATATTAAGGACCTACGTATTCTATGATACAAACATCTTCAATTTGTGGCAACCTTATGTCGACGATTGTATGTAGGCTAAGCATCATGAGACGGCACAGTCGCCATTCACTCGAGACATTGCGATAGAGTCACCCGTTCAATGCCGCATCAATCCACCCCAACAACATATCGTCAATTCTCCCCTTGTAAGTACCTCGCAATGATGCATACCCAAGATATGGTATGACCTTTCAAAACTTGTGTGTAAACTCACTGTCGACGTTTCATACGCAGGATAAGAAACGTGTGATGGCAGAGTCCCCAGTCACACCACATGAAGGATACATTCCACATAACAAGGTGAGAAGGTTTGAGATGGCACAGTCCCCAGTCACTCCACATGAAGGATACATTCCAAAAAAGCAGGTAACAACACCGCAATGTTGCTATGCACATAAAAAATTATGTTTGCCCCTTTACTCATTGAATGTATTAACTCTGATGTGAGATACTAGGTGCTGGTCATGGAATTTTTTGTTAGAAGGGATGATGAGATGTCACATGTCCCGAGAGCATACTTTGATGAACACCCGGCAGAAGTCAGAATTTTTGAACCCGCCAAAGTGACCTACGATCTCATTATGAGTGAAATGAGAGATACTTTTGGTTGCAAACTGGGAGCAGAACTGTACTACTTCTTACCCGAGTCTGCGTGGAAGCTGCCAGAAGGAATGTTCTTGATTGCAGGACCAGATGATGTACAAAAAATGCTTTCTGATCTGAATGGAAGCAAGACATGTCACCTGTACATTGTGTACAATAGAACTACGAGTTGTTTTCCCGAGGATGACATTGATTCAGAGGTTCAAATTTTACATGTTACATGCATCTAGTTTATGGCTACGTCTTTTTTGAGTTCTTCCTAATACAATTCCTATGGTTTTCTACAGGAAGTGAGAATCCAAGAAATGGAGGGTCTTGCTAGAGAGTTGGCAGAGAAAGACCAAGAACAACTTAAGTTGTATGGTTACACTGATGTTAAAGAGAAAAAGATTGAAGCACATGGGTCGTCGCCAAGCCCGACACAATCTCCAACAACGCAACGCAAGAGGTCACTGGATTTTGGCAGTGCAAAAGACAATATGGAGTAGGCTCAATTGTTTTTCAACCAGTTTAAGCTTCAAACCAGGATTATTTTGTTGCAAACAAACATTTTTTTTTCTGTTTCACACTATGTTCGCAATTATGGTACAATTTATTCATGAGACAGTTCTTTGAACAACAATGCATGTGTTTTATGATCAATCATACAGTTGTTTCTGAGTTGTTTTTGAGATGGCATTGCATCTAAAGAAGTTTCCATCTATAAAACTTGGCACGCAGTCGCATCGGAATCGCATATCACGTGAGAGGCATTCGTCGCACGGGAGCGCGTCGCACGCGAGCTTGTTTTCAGGTAGAAATCATAACATAGTTTGGATAGATAAAGTTCACGTCCGCCACCCGCGCATGCAAACCCACATTGCCGCCATTCCCATGCATGCATGCCTCAGGCGCAGACAACGAGATGGCCCAACGGTCCATCCAGCGACCCAGCGGGTGAGGCTGGCGTGGGACGGCCCATCCGAATTAGGCCCAAGCGAGCGTCGCGCCGGGCACATCCCAGCGGTGCAGGGTGTTTAGTCCCACCTCGCCGAGCGAGCGGAGCTAGCACCGGTTTTATATAGCGGGCTGAGCTTTCCCTCTCAAGTTCCTTTCTAGCGGGCAGCACATTGCCTAACCATCTCCATCCCTGCCCTGTGGGCCTACTTGCTACCTGTTATCACAATCTGACGGGCCTCTGCATCCTGGCCCAATAAATGATTGGGTTACTAGTCATATGCAGGCTGTTTTATTGTGAACTTTAAGCGGCAAGTAGGCGGGCTTTTTTGTCATATTTCAGTTTTTTGCATTTGTCACCATTATTTCCATTGCAGCCAGTCCATCATGCTACATTTTGCACTACTAGGAAAAAGGCTATAGATGGAATGGACACTAATGGCGCACCTGTCATGTGGTGCGCCACTACTATATAGCAGTAGCATCACATCAGAACCATAAGTGTTCTGCACCAGCATCATAACAATCACATAACTACATAACAAAAGCAAACTTGTTCATCATTACAAAAGCAAACTTGTTCAACTTAACAAAAGCAAACTTGGTCATCATTACAAAAGCAAAGTTGTTCAACATAACAAAAGCAAACTTGTTCAACCACATAACTACAAACTGAGACACATAATACAACAAACAACTCAATATCCCCAGTAGTAGGGGTCATCCCGATGATCCTCCGCCTCTTGCCATTGCTCCAAACCTTCTTTGACGGTTTCGATTTTCTTCAATGCCTCGTAGGTGACATACGCATCTTTCGCTGCGTACTCGATGAGGTTGTTTGGCAGTGGGCTGTCCCCCCATCGTTTGTGGTACAATTTCTTGTTGATCTTCCCCTTCATTTCCTTGTAGGATGGGTGGATGAGGCTGGCTGCAAACCCAGCCAAAGACTGCCACTTCTTTCCATTGTTTG
Source organism: Triticum aestivum (assembly GCF_018294505.1). Lineage (NCBI taxonomy): Eukaryota > Viridiplantae > Streptophyta > Magnoliopsida > Poales > Poaceae > Triticum > Triticum aestivum. The sequence continues at coordinate 550,400,225 of NC_057812.1, read as the reverse complement.
GAACTCTCCATTTGCGCTGCATGTCGACGTACTTGTCGGGGTTGATCTCCAAACCAGACAACTTCAGCTTCTCCTTGTCACCTCCAATGGAGAAGCCAACAAAGGTGTACTGCTTCTTCTCCTGCAGGAGCGGACGGGGTTCCTTGGGCCTGCATCAAATTAATCTGGTGCATCAAATTCATCTACTTCAAAAACTTCAGAAACTACTAATTAGACAGAAACTTCAGAACTAGTATTGCATCTACTTCAGAACTTCAGAACTAGTATTGCATCTACTTCAGAACTATTGCATCTACTTCAGAAACTTCAGAAACTTCAAAAACTACTAATTAGACAGAAACTTCAGAACTTCAGAACTAGTATTGCATCTACTTCAGAACTTCAGAAATATTGCATCTACTTCAGAAACTTCAGAAACTACTAATTAGACAGAAACTTCAAAACTTCAGAACTAGTATTGCGTCTACTTCAGAACTTCAGAACTATTGCATCTACTTCAGAAACTTCAGAAACTACTAATTAGACAGAAACTTCAGAACTTCAGAACTAGTATTGCATCTACTTCAGAACTTCAGAACTATTGCATCTACTTCAGAAACTTCAGAAACTTCAAAAACTACTAATTAGACATAAACTTCAGAACTTCAGAACTAGTATTGCATCTACTTCAGAACTTCAGAAATATTGCATCTACTTCAGAAACTTCAGAAACTACTAATTAGACAGAAACTTCAGAACTGGATGTTTTTTACCATTTGGTTGCCGCGGTGATGTGGTATACCAGGACGAGATCCTCCACGCATAACTGTAGAATTGCAGCCATTTGCGGAGGTTCGTCTTCCCTGGTATACTCGACATCAACGCCGATCGACCGAGAAACCATGCCGCCGAGCCTCCTCCTCATGTCGGGGATCCTCTTGTCAGCTTCGTCTGGATTGCTGGTGCATACGACATCCAGCTTCTCCTTCAGGTGGATATCAACCATGAGCGGCATGATGTAGTCCTCCTTCTGCCCGGGGACCGGAACATCGTCGTCGACCACCAGCAGCTCCTTGCCAGATGCCTCACCACGGTGATGCTTGGCAGACGGAGGGGAGTTGCTCCCAGAGGGAGGAAGATGGAGCAGCAATGGAATGAGGGAGGCAGAGGGAGGAAGATGGAGCGGCAATGGAATAGGAGGGGAGTTACCTGCGTCGTGGTCGTGAGGAGTTGCCAGTGGAGGGGAGATGTGGGGAGTTGCCAGTGGAGGGGAGACGTGGGGAGTTGCCTCCAAAACTCAAACGTCCTGCCCTTTGGCCCTCAAAAACTCTGGAGGGGAGACGTGGGCCCTTTGGTTGAAAAATTTGGGTGATTTGGAGGTGGTGGAAAAATTCACCTTTTTTTCAAAAACTGGCTTAAGTTAGACCAAATGGTCCCTCCGGAATGCGGGCATTTTTTCGACCACCTCCAAATCACCTCAATTTTGGCACAGATGATCTCTTCCACAAACAAAACTAGGTTTCCAAGTTTTTGTAATTTTTTGAATTTATAATGCCCACTAGACTGACTGCTGAAAACATCGGTCTATGCCTCAAGGGGGCATTGTAAAATAATTTTTTTCAAAATTTTCTTTCATAGACATGTTTGGCACATGTGGATCACCATGTAAAAGAAAATTTGGGTGATTTGGAGGTGATGGAAAAATTCACCCTTTTTTCAAAAACTGGCTTAAGTTAGACAAAATGGTCCCTCCGGAATGCCGGCATTTTTTCGACCACCTCCAAATCACCTCAATTTTGGCACACATGATCTCTTCCACAAACAAAACTAGGTTTCCAAGTTTTTTTATTTTTTTGAATTTTTTTGAATTTATAATGCCCTCTAGACTGACTGCTAAAAACATCGGTCTATGCCTCAAGGGGGCATTGTAAAATATATTTTTTCAAAATTTTCTTTCATAGACATGTTTGGCATATGTGGGTCACCATGTACAAGATAATTTGGGACCTGCATGCAAGAGTCGGGGACCTGCATGCAAGAGTCGGGGACCTGCATGCAAGAGTCGGGGACCTGCATGCAAGAGTCGGGGACTTGCATGTGAATAATGATTCATCAAGGCCTTGACAGCTACTGGCACAGCGGATGCCGCCCGATTTGCATGCAACAAAGATGAACGTGCATGGAGGTTTCTCAAAGATTTCCAAGCACACCCCAGTGGGCCCCGCTTATTTAAAAAATACGTCAGTCATTATTGCTCTATAAATGAAGAATATGCATGACAACCATAGTAAGGGTGAAGAATCATATTCATCCTACAATGAGGACCAACGCTTGCTAAAATCACCTTGATGAAGGTATTTAAGCAGGTAAAGGAGCTGCTCGAGGGGCGAGGTGGGACTATTTTTAGTTAGACGAGAACAACATGCGAGATCGTACGCGACGTGGGCCGTCCGAAGCTGCAACCTCGGATGGGCCGGTGTTTGGGTCAACGTAGGAAAACAGCCTGCCATGCATGCATGGCGTCAGTAGTCTTGCCTAAACGATGGACACGCACCGAGCCAGCCATGCAGACCGTGGGATCGCGCGGGAGATCCGTCTGGCGGCCGTGTGTGCGTGCAAAAATACATCACAATAATTATTCTACTCGACAATAACAAGTGCTCCATGCTAGCCCTTATTCCTGTTCGAAATACATCATCATTCTTAAAGTTGGACATCAAATGATACACACAGAAAATGGAAACGAAAGATGTCGAACTAATACAGTAACATGGTAGTACAACCGCACTTCACTAAATTACTGTCACGATGAAATAGAATGTAAAGACCACGTCACACAAAGCTGAATGACACACGATGTTCTCTGACTCATCGTCAGTTCATGCTGTATGTAGATATCACAGTTCAGCCTCGAGATCCTACACAGAAGAATACAATAAATCACATGGACATCAATTATGTGTAAAACACATGCAAAAAATAAATATGAACATATTTTGTACCTCTAGCAATTTAGCGCATTTACGTCGATTGTGACCTGGTTTCTTGCAATAGCCATAGATATTCTGTGATCTTGACTTCTTTGTCTTTGCCTGGAGCCTTTTCTTCAGTGCACCTCATCCTGGCACATGCACGGGATCCAGAACCTTATCAACTTTCTCCGAGTGCGGCATCAACGGGCCAAACCTAATGCTGTTATGCTGAGCACTAGTTGACTCCTTGCTGTCAGCTTGTTCCAAACTTGATTGCTTGCCATGATGTTATGCTTGCAAAAGCATCTTTAGACGGTGATAGTCCTCATCAGAGTGGCATGCCTTGAAACTTGCGGCGTGACTACAATTCCACAACTTGCGGTACCTCTGCAGGCTTACCGAATAGTCATACATCTGGTTTTTTTCTGGTAGGTGCGTATGCATATTTTGCATTCATAGTCCACCTAGTGGGAACACAACAACCTGGCAGAATTGTTTGTTTTAAAATCCCCAATATGTAAAAAATGTGGGAACATGGTGTGCCTACGCATTCCAGCTTACGGCAAGAACAACTCACCCTGTGCAAAAGACCTCCTTGCTCTTCAATGCGCACTCCAAACTTTTTATCCATTCTTTCCTGCTTGGACACAACATAAGTGGAATCTTCTGATCCATCTAGTATCTCTCTGATCTGACATTTGCTGATAGCATCTATGCTCCATAAGACCATCTTAAAGACACTAGGTGTGAAAACTGTTGCGGCGTGTTTCTCAAGCGGCAAAGCATTTTCCTCTGTAAATGGAACGGACTGCAAGGCTTCAACGTCATGGAGATCTTCGTTAATCCGTCGCGACGCAAGGCAACGCTCATAGTGCTCTAGCATTTCAAACAACGACATCTTACCCTCAAGATGCGTATGAGCACAGAGTTCAAGCTCTCACTCCTCTGATTGCTGCTCAATCCTAGGAAACAACGCCCCTCAAGATATGGAGCACACCACAACTTTCTCATCTGATACATCTGATGCAGCCAAGACTCCTCACTGGTTACTTTATTCCATTGTAAGAATTGTATCCATTTTATCTCATGCTCTTCAATGGAAAAAGTATCATAAATGAAAGATCTAAATTCATCCTTTACGTCGTCATCATGCAGATAGCGTACAATGTTCTGCTGAATGTGCCATATACATAGTCTATGGTTTGAGTCTGGCCAGACCACCCTTATTGCTCTCTGCATTGCAAGGTCCCCATCTGTGATCACAGATATCAGATGCTTCTGTGCCATGCAATCAGAAAAGGTCCGCAACATCCACTCGTATGCCTGGCTTGTTTCATGAGAAATTATACCACAACCAAAAATAACAGTGTTGCGGTGGTGATTCAACCCGACAAACGGCACGAATGGCAGATTGTATTTGTTGGTTCTGTATGTGCTATCGAAAACAATGACGTCTCTGAAAGCCTTGTAGTCAAGTCACGACTGACTATCAGCCCAGAACAGTCCCTTCAGATGGCCATGCTCGTCTACCAAGTACTTGAAGAAAAAAAAATCCACATCTCGTTCTCGCCTCGCCATCATGTGCATGATCACCGTATTAGCATCACCGACACTGATTGTCTCCTACTTATTAGCATGGCAGAAATTATAAACGTCCCTCTTTATGCATCCAACCTTATCAAATCCACCGTATTGAAAGCACAAAATATCCATAATACGGTATTTGCGGATCCCACATTTTTCCATGTCCGCAATGTCCGCTTTCTGCTCATCGCTAATTCGTCTGTGCGAACGCAGCAGACAAGAAAGATCCCGTGGGGCTAGAGGATGGCTGTGCTCATCGATGAAATCCTTGACAAACCACCGACCGGTTTCCTCCTGTCTTGTAATGACCAATTTAGCATTACACCCATCACGAGTTAAAATTCGTGGCTTCTTCTTTCTATCTTCCATCTTTCTTTTCATGTGCTTCTCTTCGCGAAACCCTTGACAACTACACACAATTTTCCTTAAAATTATGTATTTGTTGGATCCATCCCACTCAACGTAGCTTTTCCTCACACTAAAACCTTTTTCAAGAGCATATTTGTTGTAGAATTCATAGCCTTCAGCCTCACTAACAAACATCTTGTTGACAACATTTACATACTCGAACATACTCTCATCACTTGCATACGCCATGTCTTCCTGCGTATGACATGTGAGGGAAACCAATCATCAACATCTTTCTGTTTATCAATGTTGCGGGTGTAAAATAGCTCATAGGCAAAGACAAGTGCATGGAAAAGACTTTGCTCGTTTGACATGTGAGGGAAACCAATCATCAACGTCCAACAAGTAGTATCTCATCTTCCTTTAAACTATATTTCATGCACTATGCAAACCTAAAGTGATGATGACTTTAATAAACTAAATTAAGTGAACTATGGAACCAGTATCTCATCTTCCTTTTAGTATATCTCATCTCAAACGTCAAGTAAGTCACTTTTTTCTGCGGTACCAAAGGAAGTAAGCAATGCCCTCAGCATCTTACTTAAACAAACATGATGCGATTAGCTCAAGAGAAACTATGCCACGATGAAGCTTTCCATTTGTTGTTCTAGTCCGTACCCGGATCTTGTGGGGTTGAGGTTGTACTGCATGCACGGTGGAGGGGCGCAACGGCCAAGAGAACGAGCAGAACGCCAAGCCGAATTCATACCTTAAGGATGGTACGCGCGAAGAGATGGGATCGCCCGCCGCGGTCGCCGCCGATTCAGCCGGCGCAGATCCGGCCTTCTTCTTCTTCGGTGACGGCGTGGGGGCTGGGGTTGGTTGGATGGAGGACGAGGACGATGAATTTATTCCTCTCGCCGGGCAGGTCGAGGACGGAGAAGGTCAGGAGCGGCGAGCGGCGACGAATAGATCGGAGGAGGATTCTGAACTGGATCGAGTAGACATGGATCCGGTCCTCAGGTGATCGGTTCAAGAAAAGATATTTCCCCCTGGACCATTATGCCCTTATCACAATTAACATATTAAATTTAATCAATTAAAATTCCCCGCAAGATCTGACGGCTAATAAAAATCAGACGTGATCAGACATGTAAGTACTGCTAAGTACTCCGAGTACTAACCCAATCACCGTAAAACAACTCTAGTTTAGTTTAATTAAGGTCAAATTAGGTTCTATTTTGGATTTGAACAGTGGTGTTGCTCAAATCGTTGGATTTGAACTACTCCCTCCGTCTAGGTGAGTAAGTCATCTTAGGAGTGGCAGCGCAACCTAGGTGGCTTTAGATTGGGCGAGGAGGAGCACCGGGACGAGCTGAACTTCCAGTCACAACATTGTTACAAAAGGAAGCAAAATCAGCATTTAATCGCTGGTTATTAAGATGCCTTTTCAGCTGTCCATGCAGGCCCGTACGTGATTGCATGCAAAACTGGCTTCAATTCTTGCCTAATCAATGCCCAGCCGCGAAGCATGCACTGGTTGAGCAGAGGGATTTCCAAGGGGGAGAACAAGGCAGCGGAGGAAATCTAGGAGGATGTGGGTGCTCGTGAACAAGGCTGGGACGGGATCAAGGAGAATTTAATGTTCTGCGTCTTATGGTTTTGGGAAAATCTGGATTTCGTAAGGTGACTTATTCACCTAGAGAGAGGAAGTACTTATGTTTATTCTGGTGCAGTTCACTATTTAATTATGTGAAGTACATACCAAATGATACCTTTTAATTAACATGAACTATGTTATATTTATTAACTTTGATGTACCATTTGACAGTAATCGAGAGTTATATTACGTGTGTGGTGCGCGCCAATAGTAACAACCAACACTACTGTAGTGCGTGGAGTACTACTAGTAAATCATAACCATTATAACTTGGAATCAGCAGGGGATCAATCCGAATCATGCATACAAATTAAACAATTACTACCTCGGTCCTGGTGCATAGGACATGTGCGTAGTTCTAGGTTGTTTATTTGATCAATTAAAAATGTGTTATATGTCATCAAAAGTTAGGGCTCCTTTGATTCAAAGGAATTTTATAGGATTTTTGGAGGATTGAAATCCTTAGGATTTTTTCCTATGTTGGTCCTTTAATTCATATGATTGGATTCCATAGGAATTTTTCCTATGGAATCTTTTGTACTACATTTCATAGGAAATCTAACATCCAATCCAACCTCTTTTTAAAATTCCTTTGTTTTTTCTGTGGCATCAAGCACTCATTGCTAATCCTATAGCATTCATCAAGTGGGCATGCCACTCCAACCCTATACTTTTCCTATTCCTACGTTTTCAAAATCCTACGAATCAAAGAGGCCCTTATCCTTGATTCCTATTCGAATATAGTTTTCATTACATATATTTTTGTTACATATAATACATATTTAGTTAGTTAAATTGATGGCCTAGAAGTACGTGCATGCCCTATATATGCACCAAGTCACAAGGAGTATTAATCATGGCTGTTTTAACTAAAAATCAACGGTGAATATATTTCAGTCTATATGCATACGAACATGTTGACGTGTTTGCCTATTGTTTTAATAATACAATTCAAATTGATAGATTTGAGATAAACGCCATAAATAAATAATGAGTCTTAGTGTTTTCTTCATTCTTTATGTATCTATCAGATACGTAATAGCCATTCTAGTACTTCTACCCAATGTTTTTACAATCAAGATTTCAAAAACCTACTCAAGGTTTCAAATGAACTTCTAAACATCTGTTTTTTTTTTGGTCAGGAACTCCTAAACATTTTTAAAGGTAACTAGTCCTATGCAGGTGGACATGTTGATGAGCTGTCCTTCTTTTATGTGCAATTATTGCATTAGTGATAATAATGCAAATATTTCCTTAAGATGCATGTGGTATGCATTATGCTATAATGAAATTAAGTATGCGTGTTAGTTTTGTACTATGTAAACTGCACTTTTGTAATAACTAGACATTGCCCTGGTCTTTTGTGCGGAATTGGATATATACTAGTAGTTCATAAATATTGTGTAGAATGAAATTCAGTCCTTATGATTTAAACTATGTGAGGAATTTCCATATAACCAAAAAAAATCATACTCTGTCCAATCCATAGTAATTGTCGTTGATTTAGTACAAAGTGTACTAAATCATCGATAATTAATATGAATCGAAGGGAGTAGTAACATAAAAAGTTGTGCATGTTACAATTAAATGCATTGTGATTTAAGTCTACTTCAAATATATTAATGCATGTCGCATTATAGAGGATACTCATGTGCAGATCATCGGATGGATGATAATGGATCAAGCTGGTAAATCTAGTGGCTACCACAATTTTAATAATGTGGAATCACGCATATTGAAATAATTAGAATTAATAGAGGAGTTGCTATACTTGCTTTTTAGTACGTAATTGCCATGCTAGGGGCCGTTAGTACACATGGAATCGTTTCCTCTGGATGGTTGTGTATGGACCGAAATTTTGAATTTTTGCCTCGGGTAGGTCCGTGGGAACTGAGTTTACCATGTGTGTCGCTTTGAGATTTGCACACGCAAATTGAACGTAACATAGAGCGTTCTCTAAAGAACCACTCCTAAGAACGTCAGCAAAATAGCTTTGACATTCAACTTCGCAAAGACCCCCTTGTGTCGCCTCCCCTGGACGACGCCGGGGGCACAAAACCTAGCGCCGACATCCCCCATTTCCATGATCTCCTGCCGCCACCGCCGCCGCCGCAGGCGAGGGTCGCGGTGTCAGCGGGCCTGACGCCAAAGGCGCTAGGCAGGCGGTTCGCAGTGGAACTCCCACAAGCAGGGGCGGAGCCCATTGGGCTGACCCTGATGCACAGGAATACGGGCCCATCTAATTTTTTAGTGCTACCTACCACCTAAAAAGGCCCTGTGCATCAGGTTGGCCCAACATCAGTGCATCAGGGTGTCCAGACTTCACGCACGCACGCCTCCGCAATGGGCCAATACAGGCCACGCACACACGCACCTGCTGTTTGTTCCCCAGCCCAAGTCACGTACGCACGCTGTAATCAATCGATCGATCAGTTTCCCGTGTAGACGTACGTGCGCGTACCAAGCGGCCGTGAAATCAATCGATCCATACGACCTATATACGCCTCGCGTACACAGGCGGCAGCGAACCGGCGACGTCGGACGCCGCAGGCCGCAGCACCACAGCCACACTTGAGTTCCGCGCGACACCTACCGCACGTCGCAATTTCGTCTTCGGCTGGCCCTCCTGCTCTCTGCAATTCGGCGACCTGTCCGAGAGATCTTCCGTTCTGTCTATAGATTGGATAGGAAGGAACCCCAATTCTGGTAGTGTCCTTGCCCTACCTTTTCTAAATCTTTCTACGAATTGCAAGTTGCAAAAGTTACGTGTATAAACTTGCAGCTGATAGATTAAATCCCTATGTATTGGCAAAACTTGGAGCATTTTTTAGGGTTATAAACTTGCGGCTGATAGATTAAATCCACTCTCATTTTTTATCTCTCATATGTAATTTGTATTTGTTATATGCAGATAATATTGAGAAGTTTCTTCTCAAAAGAAAAGCGCCATCACAAGATGTTTTGGAAAACATAATTTGGGGAGAGAGGATTCAATATGATCCGGGCAAGAGAAAATTGAAAGAATGAATGAAAAAGGCCAGCAATGCTCAAGTTGTTGAATATTTCGTCGCTCGGAGGTGTAGGATGTACTAAAGGTAATTTACAGGTTTTTAGTCATTTAAGTACTTTCATCCTAGCATTTTATTATGTTCGACTAGAAAGTTCAATTCTATTTTTATCTTGTAGGTTACTGAACCTTGTTGTCCAATGATGTATTCTAGAATTTGGAAATGCAAGACATCCATTTTCAGGTAATTTTGTCTCTCATTTTATCATTATAGTGAGCATTTTGATTGCTACATATTTTTTTACACATCGCCTTCTATTATGTCCTATAATATGTGCTAGAAGTTGTTAAACAAACCTTTATTCAATAGAAAGTTGTTTGAAAATTTTACGCCTTATTAAAGCGGTGCATCGGGTAACATTTGCTCCAGCTCCGCCCCTGCCCACAAGGCGGCATGGGCGCCTCCTTCGGTGCTTGCACGTGCAACAGTTAGGGTGGTGCCTCTGACTGGGCGGCGGTCGCCGGATATCCACAACCGGTGGGGTGGGCTGCCCAGCCTGGATGGGTGGCGGTTGTGGCCGGCGCTCCATGTATGGCGTGGTGTGGCTCTTCTCCCGATAGAAGGGTCATGCCGACCATGGATCTGGCGTCCCATCCAGATCTATCGCGGTATGGTCTTGGTCAGCCCGCGGTGCACGGAAGGACCTGTGAGGGGCGGCGGGAGGCCCTCTGCCAGCGTTCCGGTGGCAGCATATGTCCTCAGGGCGAGGCTGTGCACATATCCAGTCAGCTGTGAGATCGGGGCGGCGCAACTACCGGTGAAAATCATTCTGATTACGGTCGTGACGGACGATGGCAACGTCTCTCACATCGTTTTCTTCTCGAGGCATTGTCGTTGCAGGTTGTGTCACTACGCTCGGAATTCTCCAGGGGAAACCCTATATCTGGGTATCCCGGATCAAACGATGACGACGCCTTCATTGTCATTCTCCCTCTTGACGGCATTGTTTTGGAGCATGAGCTGGCGGAGGAGACAAGAGGAGGAGCGATGTTACATCTACCGCAAGACCGACGGCGTGACTTGGCGGCTTGGCGCAGCAGAGTATCGGCGACGGGCGCCCGTGGGATGATGACGTTGTCTGGCGTCGCGGTGATGTCGACGACAGAATGGCCTGGCAAGATGTATATGTTGATCGATCCTGAAGCTGGGATGGCGAAAGATGGCGGTGGAGGATTCTAGAGTGGGCGCACGTGCTGCGCTCTGAGAGTCTAGCTACCGGTTTGTGCTCTCGGTTTGCCGTCGGACGGCTTAGTTAGGCCACCGAAATATATGATGTGTGTTGAATGCAGTCAGGGCACATCATTAAGTTTGTAGGTGTAGCGACATTAATTGCTAGGAAGGTCGTCTTGGATTGATTCATGTATTTATTTTGTTTGGTTCTGTTAAATAATATAATAAAGTGCTTGTATGCATCGCTCGGGGGAGAGACAAGGTAAACCTTCTTTTCCAGAAAAAAGCAAAATAGCTTCTTTTTACATGAACAAATTTTGGATACTGTACCCCAGTATCGTTGATGGAAATTAATGCAACCACCGCAGCCGGCGGGAAAGGCAGCCGTACAAGTAACTGAAACCACATGCGGAAAATTCCAAGTACTCGGCCCGCGCGCGCCTATAAAGATCTCATTTGCTCGCAAATTCTAGATCAACCATCTTAGCTTCGTAACAGCCTTGGCCTGCTTCAAGGTGAAAGCAACTGTAAGATCGTCCTCCCCCTCACACTCTTTTTAGTATTCGATACATTCTAGGAGTAATTAATACATATACGACTCTGGCTGATGGTAGCTAACTTGGCCGTTGTGCTGGCTGGGCTCTTGTGTGCTTTCGATGATGTCTGTAGTCTGTCCATGCAGTGGGTGCCATGTTAGTTTCTCTTCTGTTCTGAACATTGTAGCTGGTGCTCCCAGCATAGCGTCCTTGAGCTTTCTATAAAAGCAGGGCCGTATAGCCTGGCTGTAGAAATTTATATGTAGGACCCACTCAGTTTTGCAATGTACTCATATGTCCATAATCTTCGCAAGTATCCATTTCAAAATGGCAGTCCAGGTGATGGCTGCTATGTCGCTTTTACTGAGAGTGTAAAATTTTAAATGCAAATTAAGTAGGACTTTTGGAGGGAAAAAATCTAATGGATGTAGAGAACATAAGGTATATTTATGTATTTCAAAGATGGACAATTATTGCTTATTTTGCACCAATATTCGGTTTACCCGCTTGTTTCTGCACATTGTGGGTGTGGATAAAGATTGTGAATCATGTACTCCCTTCGTCTCAAAATAAGTGTCAACTTTGTACTAGGTTTAGTACAAAGTTGTACTAAACTTGAGACACATATTTTGGGACGGAGGGAGTACTTATTACTTTCAAAGTTGTCAGGATGAGGTACTATCCTTTTCATTCACATTGGAGAATCATGCTTCTGCCAAATTAAAAAAAAAACTACTAATCTGAATTGAGTATGTTCTTAGAATGGAAATAATAATGTTGCAGTTGATATGTTTATGTAAACTGAGTGAACTTATTCCAATATATATATATATATATATATATATATATATATATATATATATAGGGTAACGCTATTCTAAGCGTGAGTGTAGAATAGTTTATTCTACACCCTCTAGTAACGCTATATACAAAATCTAGTAAAACGATATACAAAATGTAGTAATTCGGAACATATTTTTTTTATCACTCAAGTTTGTAATTTACTACATTTTTACGAAAATTACTATATTTTACATAGTGTGTTACTATATTTTGTATATACCGTTACTGGGGTGTAGAATAAGCTATTCTACACTCATGTGGTACTATATATACTATTTTATTATATTAAATATGTTCGTATACTATATTTAAGATATTTCAAAACAAGTTACATGAAAAAATTGCATATGAGCCCATAGTTTTTGTTATATTTGTGAAATACTTACATATTTATACGTAAAAAAGAGCATACTCAAAAAATGATACATACTACCTAAAAATTTGTATATATACTATCTAACCATTGTTATATACTACATACTACACGTACATACTCTCGATTTCAACAGATACTATATACAACATACAAAACGCAAGTGGTGGTAACTACCACTGCTTGTAGGAAACATTTGTCCTATATATATATATATATATATATATATATATATATATATATATATATATATATATATATATATATATTGTAAACGATTCCATCGTTTAACTGGGTCAGATGCATATTTACATTTATTACAATCAGTGTTAATATATATTTTAGAATCATCTATTCCAACGAATGTCAAAATATATTTAAATTCATCTACGATGTTGACAGAGGATACATAAACTTTGTAAATTCAAAAGTTTATTCTGATGAGTGATATTAGGAATTGATTCTGGTATTTTAAATGAGTGATAATAGGAATTGATTTAGGATTTAGCTATACCCCTTTTATTCTGATGATTGTACTAATTAACTACATTAATCGTAACCTTCATACTTCAAATCTAAATGTCAAGATAACTATTTGTTGTGTGATGGCCCAGGGGGCTCTAACATGCATGAAATGTTACATGCTATAAAATCCTGATAATTTTGATGAATATAGCGGTTTCCAAGGAGACTTAATTAACAACAATATGACATAAGACATAAGATAATTGACCACTAACTTGACTTCATATATTTCTTGTGTTAGGCTGGTTAGTTTGACGACGGCGACCAACATGGATCAAACCACCAGTGTCGCAGCATGTCTCACATAGCAATTTTCTTCCTCACCATCAAAATGATCAAAAGAAGAACTCTGCACCAAGAGGGACCTTCACTTCCACTTGTTGTGAGTGTTGTCTCACTGTCAACATATTTGCCTACATTTCTATCCAAGGGCCTATCTGCCGTGATTCAAGACCTACACACAAAGATGGGCAGTGTGTTCACAATAAGTCTTTTTGGGCTGAAGAAGGTGACCTTCCTGGTTGGACCAGAGGTCACAGCCCATTTCTTCCAAGGCTCGGAATCGGAGATAAGGCAGTCCAATATCTACAAAGTCACGGTGCCCGTTTTTGGCCGAGGGGTTTTGTACGATGTGGACTTGGCTACTAGGAGCAGGCAGATTAGCTTTTATCTCGATTCGATAAAGCCAATGAACTTGAGAGGCCACGTTGATTCCATGGTTAAGGAAGTGGAGGTAAGCAACATATATCTGCTATCATCCTACTCTTGATTATTTCTCTTTTCACGTTATTATCATTTGGTAGTCCTTTTTTCTCTATTTCATGTGATCACACTCCTTTGTTTTATCATTTCCTTCTAGTGGGTGTCTTATCTCAAAATAAAATTTGTGTAGGACTACTTCACAAAATGGGGGCAGCATGGTGTCGTTGACATAAAGCATGAGATGGGGAACCTAATCTTGCTGATCGCAAATCGATGCTTGCTTGGAAAACAGTTCCGAGAGAATATGTTTGAAGAAGTATCCACGCTCGCTCATGGTATTTTTTATAATGGCTTCCACTTGATCAGCCTCTTCTTCCCATATCTACCTATCCCACCACACCGTCGTCGTGACAAAGCTCGTGCTAAGCTGGGAGAGATGATCCATGAGGTCGTGAGATCACGTAGGAGTTCAGGCCAGGCTGAGAATGATGTGCTACAGAAATTTGTAGACTCCAAATACATCAATGGCCGCTCCATGACTGAGAATGAGATCGCGGGGCTGCTCATTTGTATGATGTTTGCAGCACAACACACGAGCTCCGCCACCAGTACCTGTACAGGAGCTTGTCTGCTCAGTCATGAAGAAAGCTACTTGGCTGCTGCTATCGAAGAGCAGAAACGGATCATGGAACGTCATGGGGAACATATAGACTACACCATCTTGCAAGAGATGGGAACCTTGCATTGCTGCATCAAAGAGGCACTGAGGTTGCACTCTCCAGCAATTCTGCTGATCCGCCATGCAAGCAAGAGCTACAGTGTGCAAACAAGAGAAGGCAATAGAATTGATATCCCTCAAGGACATACCTTAGCAACCTGCACTACAGTTAGCAGCAAGCTACCATACATCTATATGGATCCGGATGTATATGATCCAAGTAGGTTTGGTCCAGGGAGAGAGGAAGACAAAGTTGGTGGCAAGTTCTCTTATACACCATTTAGCGCTGGGAGGCACTTCTGCTTGGGAGAGGATTTTGCTTACACGCAAATTAAGGTGATATGGAGCCATTTGCTGAGGAACTTTGAGCTCGAATTGATCTCCCCTTTCCCGAAGGAGGAATGGGACAAATTCATTCCAGGGCCTAAAGGTAAAGTGATGGTTAGTTACAAGAGACGAAGAATCATGTGATTAGCATCTATTGAAGAACTTTGTGAGGATGTGTTCTTATGTGGTGGATCAGGTAAACTGTTAAGTGTGTAATTTGAGGAGAGAATAAATGTATGCGCAGTTGGGAATATTGGTAAAATATGTATTTCAAAAGATAAAGTGTGTAGTTTGAAGGGAGAATAATGGGTATGTACGTTTGGGACTATAGGTAAAATATGTACTTCAAAAGATTGTGTCTAATTTGAAGGGAGAATAAAGAGTGTACATTTGGGACTACATGTTAAATATGTATTTCAAAGAAGAATAGTGTATGTCATTCTGTTGGCTACCAATCAGGAAAGTGTCAAACATGGAATCATCACAATTATTGCTTGAGTTCATGTGGTATATTTCATGGAAAATTAGGTCTTTGCCACTATATTGTGATATTTGGTGCCTGCCACTAAATTTGTTGAAGTTTTGATTGTGTCACCAATGCTATGGAAGAAATTGGGCAGAAGCCACTTCTTGATGTTTGCTCAAGTTACCGTATGTTCAGCTATCATTGGCGCCCCCTTTGATCCATCTATTATTATATGGGACCCACCACCCTTCCATTCGCTATGATCCCATTACTTTTCAATGTCATCAATAACTCACAAGAGGCCCACATGTAGCACTTGAGTCAAATGCTACACCCCCTTCTTATCCGACCACCGTCACGCAAATTGTCACGCACTGTCCTGTCCCCTAGACACACATACCCTTTTCTACCCCTTCCGTCGGAGTGCGCCGCTCGCATTTATTTAAATAGGAGTTGCCCCCACAACCATAGCTACCATACTCACCTATACTACTTAGGGAAGCGCTAGGCATCGACTACTGCAAATTTGCACCTATTAGACTAGTCCATAGCCATTGGATAGGAGAGTGTTGGAGCGTTGGATTAGAATGCCGTGTTACGTTGCAGTTTCCACCTGATTAGGAGATAAGTCCTTGATTGATTTTATCACTTTCCTTATTAATTGCTTCAAAAGAATACACTCTAACTAAATGCTCCCAAAAAATCCGCCCTAATTAACTCCTCCAAGATCCGTTTTATGTTCCCAAATATAGATTCTAGTTTGTTTGTTATGTCTTACAACTGGACGTTTGAAGCAAAACATTGGAGCTTAGGCTATTCAAAATTTGAGTGCTTGAAGCACAGTACACCAATATTAGAAGCATAACTGATTAATGTACAACAAGAAGTGTATCCAGCCATGTATGAAGCGTGATGCACCACCGTTGTAGGAAGCATGATTAGAGTGTAAGAAAAACTTTGTGCCTTATCTTCTCATACTCGGTGTTTCCGCCGTGTGCTCCTATTCCATATGTGCTTCTTATGCGTGATATTATTTGGGCATGGAAGCACTTGTGTGGTGGTGAGCTAGGTAGGAAGCACATATTGTGATAGGTGGAAACATGGTTTACTAAATTGAAAGCATATATTGAACGGTGTACATAAAGCACTTCTGTGGTAGTAAGGACTAGGAATTGAACCATTCATTCTGTTTCGTGCTTCCATTTTAATCGGAGATTCTTTCAATTTGGCGAAATCTTATGTATAGTGCAACAGTCTGTTCTTTTTTGTTTGTGGCACGATGAAGATGTATTTTAGAGGACAGTAAATTGTTTCCAATGTTCCATTAAATTGCTTCCGAGGAAACAAATATTTGTTCTAAAGAAGACTTATTTACCATTGAAACTACACTGATTTAAAACCAAAAATACTATTTCTTCCAAAGAAACGACAATATGCATCCAAAGAAATAACAATATGCGTCCAAAGAAATAACAATTCTGGACACCACCAAGTCGATGGCCGACATGCTTCCTTTTCAGTGTTGGCCATGCTTCCCACTGATGCTAGTCATGCTTCCTTGTGATGTTTGTCATTCTTTTTTCTAATGGTAAGCGTGTTTCCTTCCATCATAACATGGTGAACGGTATCAACAAGGAGTGAAATGAACGGATGAAGACTGCAACATCAATGCACCATTGGCTAAGGTCCTCGTTGAAAACAAAGTAGTTCAGTTCAGAATGCGAGGCGTGGTTTCATGTAGCCAGCCGCACGACCTCCTGTCGCTTGATGATCCTTCCCGATGCATGTTGAGTGTCCATGTTAGGATGGTGTCACGTCCAACTACTGAGGGGACGATGTTCCGATGTGGTGTATCATGGAGTATATCATGTGGCGGTCGGCACCACCACACCATCTACTGTGGTGATGCAAGTGTGAGGACTTTGTCCCTCGCACCATCCCATATGGACAGACGTGCTGCTTGATACGTCTCCAACGTATCTACTTTTCCAATTGCCCTTATTTTGGACTCTAACTTGCATGATTTGAATGGAACTAACCCGGATTGACGCTGTTTTCAGCAGAATTACCATGGTGTTATTTATGTGCAGGAGCAAACGTTCTCGGAATGACCTGAAACTTCACGGAGCAACTTTTCAGAAAATATGAAAAATATCTGCAAAAGATGAAGGCCAGGGGGGCCACCACCTCTCCACGAGGGTGGGGGCGTGCCCCCTACCTCGTGGGCCCCCTGTTGCCTCTCCGACTCCAACTCCAACTCCATATATTGTGTTTCGGGGAGAAAAAAAATCAGAGAGAAGAAATCATCGCGTTTTACGATACGGAGCCGCCGCCAAGCCCGAAAACCTCTCGGGAGGGCTGATCTGGAGTCCGTTCGGGGCTCCGGAGAGGGGAATCCGTCGCCATCGTCATCATCAACCATCCTCCATCACCAATTTTATGATGCTCACCGCCGTGCGTGAGTAATTCCATTGTAGGCTTGCTGGACGGTGATGGGTTGGATGGGATCTATCATGTAATCGAGTTAGTTTTGTTAGGGTTTGATCCCTAGTGTCCACTATGTTCTGAGATTGATGTTGCTATGACTTTGCTATGCTTAATGCTTGTCACTAGGGCCCGAGTGCCATGATTTCAGATCTGAACCTATTATTTTTTCATCAATATATGAGTGTTCTTGATCCTATCTTGCAAGTCTATAGTCACCTATTATGTGTTATGATCCATTAACCCCGAAGTGACAATAATCGGGATACTTACCGGTGATGACCGTAGTTTGAGGAGTTCATGTATTCACTATGTGTTAATGCTTTGTTCCGGTACTCTATTAAAAGGAGGCCTTAATATCCCTTAGTTTTAGTAAGGACCCCGCTGCCACGGGAGGGTAGGACAAAAGATGTCATGCAAGTTCTTTTCCATAAGCACGTATGACTATGTTCGGAATACATGCCTACATTATATCAATAAACTGGAGCTAGTTCTGTGTCACCCTAGGTTATGACTATTACATGATGAACCGCCGCTAGTGCAGAACCGGGCAATAGCACCGGTTCGTAAGGCCCTTTAGTGTCGGTTCGGTAACCGGCACTAAATTGTTGGCACTAAAGCCCCCCCCTTTAGTACCAGTTCAGCACGAACCGGTGCTAAAGGGCAACCACGTGGCACGAGGCAGCTCCGTGGGCGCGTAGGACATTAGTACCAGTTGGTAAGAGCAACCGGTACTAAATGTTTGGGTGTGTTTTGGTTTTATTTTTTATTTTTACTTTAATTTTGTGTTTTCAATTTAATTTAGTGATTGTTTTACATTATAATGAGTTGTTAAATCATTAGGTGAATGTACCGTAGATTAGTTTGACTGGATGCATGTGGATCCTAGCTAAGTCATCAAGTATATGTCATATCCATATTATATATACTTGATCACCTAATTAAGTGATTGAGGTAATATGCATATGGCATATACTTGATCACTTAGCTAGAATCCATCCAGTTGAAATTAATATGTAGTTTCTTTCATAAATGATATAATAACTCATCATCATCATCATCATATTAATATAAAAACTCTTGCATCATATATATCATCACCAACAACAGTTTTCATAGCTAGCTAAAAATCATCATATAATAGTCGTCTCATTACCACTACTTAATCATCATATAGTCATTACCGCTATCTAATCACCACCAACACTAGCTTAAAGAACAAACATTCACTTGTACCAGAAGCAAAGATATCATCGAGTTCAACATGGTAATGATATTATAAGCATTCATAACACTACAAAAGCAAATCACTCTTTGAGATTAAGTTCAGGACGAAGAACACGGACATGAGAGGACAAGTACTAAGAGCATGAACTAGCTAATTAATCACTCCTGCTACTCTCTCTCAGGTAAAATAGCATAGAACATGTATAGCTTTGCTGATTCATCATATTGGAGCATGCAGATGAACATGTCTCCTAATCGTGGGTTGCGCTTCTGATTGCTGCCCCTAGTACTTCTCTGTGATCGTTCACAATTTTGCTTCAGTCTTTTACTATTAAGCATTCCTCGCTATTAGGAATCCTGAATGCACTAAAGTGCATTGTAGGATATCTTGGCCGTAAGCTAACAATATTCATGGTACGTTTAGTCTCGATCCAATCAGGCACAACATTCATCGGGAGTCCTTGTTGAAGAACATCGTATAGTAACATACTTAGAAATGAAGTTTAGCTTAAAAAAATAATGTATGCAAAAGATGCACTGACGAGAAATAGTAGAAATCTTATCATCTTTCCTAAATATATGTGACCGTAGTTTAGTACGAACACTATTGGTCGCACATTTTGAGTACTAACATTTCTAAGTGCAGGAAAAAAATTTGTCTTGACAGCATCAAGATCCTCAAGCCATGAAACATAATGATTTGTCTCCTCGCAGTTTAGTTCAGCCCCGGGACAGTGGACGGTCCTGTCTACCAAGCACCGGACATGTTTGCTTGATTGGAAGCTGTCAATATAAATTGAGATCTATTAATTATTCAACTGGTTCAAATAATCTCATATCAAAGACATAAATATGGTTGAGAAACTCACATAATGGTAGAACTGGAGGCGTCTGCACATCGACCCAGATGTCTCTATTACCTTCAATATCATCTTCCAGACGAATATCAAAGGTGATAACCATATCAGGCTCAAATGCATAAGCCTTGCATAGTGCTTGCCAAGTTTTGCATTCAAAATAGGTGTATGTGTCTGCATTGTATAATTTGACGTTGAAGGTATAACCATGCTCGATCTTCAAGTAAACTCTTTTTACCTCCATAGTTAGGACTGAAACCTCTCTTATCCAAGACAAAAATTCTTGCATGGCAGGGGATACGCTAGTAGAATAGTGAAAAACTAAAATTAAAAGTTGAAGCAAATGAAGCATAAGTCATGCTTAATTACGAAAAAAGACTTGTCATTGTGACTTACTGTATCCACTTCGAAGTTCTCATCCAGCTTGATGCTGAAGCGTCTATCATCAACTAGAAAATTTCTGCTGCACAGGCCGCGCTGGTCTTCGCAGTATTCGCACATAATGAAATCGTGTTCGTTGTCAGACGACATTCCTATGTTCATATGTAAAACATTAAACACTTATTAATTCTATTAATTCAACTAATTCTGTTAATTCAACTAGTTCAACTAATTAATTGAACTTATTCAACTAAGCACTGACGAAAAATATACCTAATTAATTGAACTAATTCAACTAACTAGTTCAACTAATTAATTCAACTAATTCAACTAAACTAGTTCTATTAATTTTCTTACTAAAAATAAGGTAGCTAGTTTTATATAATAAAATCTTAATTAGATAATGAAATCTCATATAACTAAATTAAATATATGTCTAACATATAATTTATATCTAATTCATCTAACATTTGACATTAATATATAACATATGTTCATATATAGGTGAAATATTAAACACTTACTAGTTCTATTAATTCAACTAAATAAACTAGTTCTATTAATTCAACTAAGCATTTACTACAAATAAACTAGTTCTATTAATTTCTTACTAAAATAAAGTAGGTAGTTCTGTATAGTAATATTTTGATTAGATCATCAAATCTCATATACCTAAATTTTCTTACTAAAAATAAACTTGTTCTATTAATTTTCATACTAAAAATAAATAGTTATATTAATTCAACTAGTTCAAATCTCATATATATACCTAATTAATATCTAGCTAATTCATCTAAAATTGACATTAATATTTAACATCTTTTCCATATAATTCATCTAACATTAACATTCTAACATTATTATCTACGTAATTTATCTAACATTAATCTAAACAACAGAAAATAGAAAATAAGTAAAAACAATGTGTGTGTGTCTGTGTGTGTGTGTGTATGTATGTGTGTTTGTCTGTCTGTGTGTGTGTGTATGTGTATGTGTGTACGAGCGCGCGGGGGGGGGGGGGGGGGGGCGTACGGGCGGCGGCAGGCGATGCGACGGGGACGGGCGGCGGGCGAGGCGGCAGCGACGGGCGGCGGGGGCGACGGTGGTGACGGCGACGACGGGTGGCGGGGGCGACGGCGATGACGGGCGGCGGGGCTGCGAGGGCGGCGCGTGATGAGCGACGGCGCGGCGACGGCGGCGATGTCGCGTGAAGAAGTTGGATCGAGAAGAAGTGGTGGTCGATGAAACTGAATTTTTCGTAAGTGCCATACATATAGGAGGGGTCTTTAGTACCGGTTGAAGCCACCAACCGGTACTAAAGGCCAATTTTCGCCAGGCCAAGGGGCGGGAAACGGCCCCTTTAGTACCGGTTCGTGCCACGAACCGGTACTAAAGGCCCAATCATTAGTACTGGTTGGAGCCACCAACCGGTACTAATGGTTGTGCGCTGCCACCGGCGGTGCATAATGTTTAGTCCCACCTCGCCCAGCGAAGGGCAGCCGCACTGGTTTATAAACCCAGCCGCGGCTGCTCCTTCGAACTTCTCTATATAGCAGGCTTCTGGGCCTAACTATGGCGCGCTGCCCTGTGAGCCTGCTGGCCCTTCTGGGCCTGCATTTGCACACCGTAGGTCTGGTAGGCCCACTGGACAGCGCCCCAACAAATTTTTTATATAGTTTTTATTTTCTGCATTATTTATTTTTTTCTATTTATTTTTGAGTAATTTTTTATATTTTTTTTCTTTTCTGCATTATTTATTTTCTTCTATTTATTTTTGAGCAATTCTTTATATAGTTTTTTTCTTTTCTGCTTTGTTTATTTTCTTCTATTTATTTCTGAGTAGTTTTTTTTTATATTTAGTTTCTTTGTGACCCTCTCTACTCTTTCTCACATGCTATGCGGGTGAAATGATGATACCATGCCAACTTTCAACATTTTCAGAGTTCATTTTGTAGTGATTTTCAATTTCACAGTCATTTAGCTCTCTAACAATTAGGTAAATGACTGAAAAACAACAAATGATGTCAGAACATGTTGGAAATTGATGACGTCGCTTTGAATGCTGCATACTGAACACAAAAGAAGTCTGGAGTTCAAATAAGTTTAAAAAACATTGAAGTGCCCGTGTAACAGATGAGTTCTCGTCCGAAACCCTGATACTCCGAAAGAGTTTGTCCAGTTTGTACACGAAGTGCGTCCAGTTTTTGCCGTGACCCTCTCTACTCTTTCGCACATGCTATGCGGGTGAAATGATGATACCATGCCAAGTTTCAACATTTTCAGAGTTCATTTTGTAGTGATTTTCAATTTCACGGTCATTTAGCTCTCTAAACAATTAGGTAAATGACCGAAAAACAACAAATGATGTCAGAACATGTTGGAAATTGATGACGTCGCTTTGAATGCTGCATACTGAACACAAAAGAAGTCCGGAGTTCAAATAAGTTTAAAAAACATTGAAGTGCCCGTGTAACAGATGAGTTCTCGTTCGAAACCCTGATACTCCGAAAGAGATTGTCCAGTTTGTACACGAAGTGCGTCCAGTTTTTGCCGTGACCCTC
This sequence comes from Triticum aestivum, assembly GCF_018294505.1. Classification (NCBI taxonomy): domain Eukaryota; kingdom Viridiplantae; phylum Streptophyta; class Magnoliopsida; order Poales; family Poaceae; genus Triticum; species Triticum aestivum. The sequence continues at coordinate 550,377,444 of NC_057812.1, read as the reverse complement.
TCTACTCTTTCGCACATGCTATGCGGGTGAAATGATGATACCATGCCAAGTTTCAACATTTTCACAGTTCATTTTGTAGTGATTTTCAATTTCACGGTCATTTAGCTCTCTAAACAATTCGGTAAATGACTGAAAACAACAAATGATGTCAGAACATGTTGGAAATTGATGACGTCGCTTTGAATGCTGCATACTGAACACAAAAGAAGTTCGGAGTTCAAATAAGTTTAAAAAACATTGAAGTGCCCGTGTAACAGATGAGTTCTCGTCCGAAACCCTGATACTCCGAAAGAGATTGTCCAGTTTGTACACGAAGTGCGTCCAGTTTTTGCCGTGACCCTCTCTACTCTTTCACACATGTTACTCTTTCGCACATGCTATGCGGGTGAAATGATGATACCATGCTAAATTTCAACATTTTCACAGTTCATTTTGTAGTGATTTTCAATTTCACGGTCATTTAGCTCTTTAAACAATTGGTAAATGACTGAAAAACAACAAATGATGTCAGAACATGTTGGAAATTGATGACGTCGCTTTGAATGCTGCATACTGAACACAAGAAGTCCGGAGTTCAAATAAGTTATTAAAAATAAAAAAGAGGTGCAATGCTGGTTAATTTGCTTCAAGCCTTTCGGAATAGTGTAGACTGCACTGCACATAGCTCAGTGCAATCTATGCTATTCCGAAAGGCTTGAAGCTAATCAACGTGCAGGTGAGCATTGCGCCTCTTCGTCATTGTCTCTGCACTCACGGCTTATAAACCGCTCATACTGCCTCTCTCTTGGCGAGGTGGGACTAAAAATCAGCTTACTAAGAAACTCTAGTACCGGTTCATACCATGAACCGGTACTAAAGGTCTTCGTGGGGGGCCCAGCCTGACCACAGCCGCACTGGCCTCATTAGTACCGGTTCGTGGCATGAACCGGTACTAAAGGTTGCCCACGAACCGGTACTAATGATGCCCGCCCGCCTAGCCGTTGGAACCGGCACTAATGGTCACATTAGTGCCGGCTCAAATTCAAACCGGCACTAATGTGCTTCAGATTTGACCCTTTTTCTACTAGTGTGCATCCCGCATAATTCTCCATCACTGATCCATTGCCTACGAGCTTTCCATATATTGTTCTTCGCTTATTTACTTTCCCGTTACTATTGCTATCATCATTACAGAATACCAAAAATATTGCTTTTACTAATGTTACCTTTTGCTACCGTTACCACTACTATCATATTACTTTGCTACTAAATACTTTGCTGCAGATATTAAGTTTCCAGGTGTGGTTGAATTAACAACTCAGCTGCTAATACTTGAGAGTATTCTTTGGCTCCCCTTGTGTCGAATCAATAAATTTGGGTTGAATACTTTACCCTCGAAAACTGTTGCGATCCCCTATACTTGAGGGTTATCAAGACTATTTTCTAGCGCCGTTGCCGAGGAGCATAGCTCTATTCTTTGAGTCACTTGGGATATATATCTGCTTATCATTATGAAGAACTTGAGAGATCCAAAAACCAAGATCTATCCCTCAACTACGAGGGGAGGTAAGGAACTTCCATCTAGCTCTGCACTTGATTCACCTTCTGTTTTAAGTCAGCTCGCGACACCTAATCCTGCTTCTGCTATTCGTTCTGATATGTCGCATGTTATTGATGATGCCACTTTTGCTATGCATGATACTTATGATGAAAATACCTCTATGCCTGATACTACTATGCCACTTAGTGATTTTCTTGATGAACAACTTGCTAGGGCTAGAGAAATTGAAAATATTGAATCTGATGATACTGATGAAAGTGATGATGAAGAATCACTTGTTATTCCTAAGGGTTATGTTTTTGATCAAGAAGCTCCTTTCACTATTTCAGCTTGCAAAAATAGAAATGAACTCAAAAGGTTATTAGCTAAATGGAGTAAGCAATCTCTGAATGCTAGAATGAAACCTGACCCTGCTTTTGCTACTTCACCTATCTTTGTTACTGATAAGGATTATGAATTCTCTATTGATCCTGATATAGTTACTTTGGTTGAATTTGATCCTTTTCATGGTTATGAATCTGAAACTGTTGTGGCACATCTTACTAAATAGAATGATATAGCCACCCTGTTCACTAAAGATGAGAGAACTCGTTACTTTTACATCTTTAAAATATTTCCGTTCTCATTAAAGGGTGATGCTAAGATATGGTTTAATTCTCTTGATCCTGGTTGTGTGCATAGTCCCTAGGATATGATTTATTACTTCTCTGCTAAATATTTCCCTGCTCATAAGAAACAAGCTGCTTTAAGGGATATATATAATTTTGTGCAAATTGAGGAAGAGAGTCTCCCACAAGCTTGGGGGAGGCTTCCCCAATTACTTAATGCTTTGCCTGATCATCCTCTTAAGAAAAATGAAATACTTGATATCTTTTATAATGGACTAACCGATGCCTCTAGAGATTACCTGGATAGTTGTGCTAGTTCTGTTTTCAGGGAAAGAACACCGGATGAAGCTGGAATTCTATTGAATAATATGTTGGCAAATGAAAATAATTGGACACCTCCGGAGCCAATTCCTGAGCCTATTCCTAAACCAACTCCGAAGAAGAGGGGTATTCTATTTCTCAGTCCTGAAGATATGCAAGAGGCAAAGAAATCTATGAAAGAAAAAGGTATTAAAGATAAAGATGTTAAGAATTTAACTCCTATTGAAGAAATACATGGTCTTAATTTACCGCCTGTTGAAGAAACATATAATCCAAATCCTTCTCCTATTGAAGAAACTCATGGTCTTGATAACCCGACACAGGTAGTAAATGTAAATTCTCTCTACAGATATGATAAAGCTGAAATCCCATTTACTAAATTTGCTAGCCCATACTTAGATGAGTTTGATAAATTTATGGCTAAGCAAGAAGACTTTAATGCTTATTTTGGTAGACAATTGAAATACCATTCAAATATGCTTGAACACTTGGGTGATTATATGGCTAATGTCAAAGGTGAACTTAAACTTATTAGTAAACATGCTTCTATGGTTACCACTCAAGTAGAACAAGTACTTAAAGCTCAAAATGATTTGCTCAATGAATTGAATAGTAAATATAATGATAATGCTGTTAGAGTGGCTACTAGAACTGGTAGAATGACTCAGGAACCTTTGTACCCTGAAGGCCACCCTAAGAGAATTGAGCAAGATTCTCAGAGAAATAATATAGATGTACCTAGTTCTTCTAAAAAGAAGAAAAAGAAAATTGATAGGACTTTGCATGCTTCTAATGATCCTATTGTTGAAACACCTGAGAATCCAAATGATATTTCTATTTCTGATGCTGAAACACAATCTGGTGATGAACCTGAAGCTAGTGGTAATGTTAATGATAATGTTCATAATGATGCTCACCCTAGTAATGATAATGATGTAGAAATTGAACCTGCTGTTGATCTTGATAACCCACAATCAAAGAATCAATGTTATGATAAGAAAAACTTTGTTGCTAGGAAACATGGTAAAGAAAGAGAGCCATGGGTTCAGAAACCCATGCCTTTTCCTCCCAAGCCATCCAAGAAAAAGGATGATGAGGATTTTGAGCGCTTTGCTGAAATGATTAGACCTATTAACTGATATGCTCAAAACCAGTCCTTATGCTAAGTACATGAAAGATATAATTACAAATAAAAGAAAGATACTGGAAGCTGAAATTTCCACCATGCTTGCTAATTATACTTTTAAGGGCGGAATACCAAAGAAACTTGGAGATCCCGGTGTACCCACTATACCATGCTCTATTAAAAGATATTATGGTAAAACTGCTTTATGTGATCTTGGAGCCGGTGTTAGTGTTATGCCTCTCTCTTTATATCATAGACTTGATTTGAATAAGTTGACACCTACTGAAATATCTTTGCAAATGGCTGATAAATCAACTTCTATACCTATCGGTATTTGTGAAGATGTGCCTGTTGTAGTTGCAAACGTTACTATTTTAACGGACTTTGTTATTCTTGATATTCCCGAGGACGATAGTATGTCTATTATTCTTGGAAGACCCTTTTTGAATACTGCAGGGGCTGTTATTGATTGCACTAAAGGCAATGTCACTTTTCATGTTAATGGTAATGAGCATACGGTACACTTTCCGAGGAAACAACCTCAAGTTCATAGTATCAACTCTATTGGAAAAATGCCATCGATTATATTTGGAATTTTTGAATTTCCTCTTCATACTGTCAAGAAGAAACATGATATTCTTATTATTGGGGATGTGCATATCCCCGTTGAGGTAACATAGTGTTATTCGAAATTTCTCCAGTTTCATGTTATTCAGAATGAGTTCGTTAACAAGACTTGATCAACCTTGTTAGAGGATTCCCTTTGATGATCATGAGATGGATGAAACTAGAAGGCACAACCTTCTGTACCCCACTTTTACTTTCTGTTAATTACATTAAATAAAATAAAAATAAATATTTTCTGTCTGTTATCTGATTATCCGTGCAATATAAAAATACCTTGAAAATAGAAGTTCTCCAAATGCCCTGAAATATAAATATGATTTTTTCTAGAATATTTGAGAATATTTGGCACTGAGAACACAGCAGGGGGGTCAACCACTTGCCCACGAGGGTGGAGGGCGCGCCCTACCCCCTAGGCGCGCCCCCTGCCTCGTGGGCCCACGGTGGCCCTCCTCCACTCATTCTTTCAGCCATACACTTCTTCTACCTCCCACAAACACGAATAACCAGCTCAAACTCGAGTCTAAGCTCATTTTGCTGCCACTTTCGGTCTCCTTGCTCAAAGCACCTCTCACAAAACTACTCGGGGAGATTGTTCCTTGGTATGTGACTCCTCCATTGGTCCAATTAGTTTTTGTTCTAGTGCTTTATTCATTGCAAATTTTTGCTGCTTAGGTGGCCTTGTTCTTGAGCTTGCATGTCAAATTTATATGGTCAAAAGTAGTTTTGATGCATGATATAGGCTCTAGGCACTTGTAGGAGTAGTTTCTATCAATATTATTGAGTTTGGTTTACTTTTATTTTGAAGTTACTAAAAAAATTCAGAATTTTTCAGAGGAAGAAATATGCTTAGGAAAATGTTCCAGGGTGGTTCTTCAAGGAAGCAAGGACCCAGGCTTGCAATGAGTGATGCTGATGACGAGCCACCAAGAGACGCTCCAGTGCGTCCTTGTGAATGGCCTTCTGAGAACTTTATGGATCAAGCAGGAATTAAGGAGGAATTCAACGCATATTTGCGTAACGCCGATCTTGTGAGCTTCGAAGAAGAGAAGTGCAGTCAGTATCACAACCTCACCAGTACCTTTGTGAGGAGGTTTGAATTTTCAACTTCACGTAATTCCCCAACTGTCCTGTTTGATCTTTATGAAAATTCTTATACTATGGACTTAGAGGATTTTACCACTGCATGCAAACTTCCACAATGGGGTAGTATAAGGGATCCTCGCAAATCTGAATTTAGAGATTTTCTTGCTAGCATAACTGTGGGAGAATCTAGAGATATTACACAAGCTACCATAGGGATCATTCACTTTCCTGCCATACATTATTTTGCTCTCTTCATAGGTAGATGCATCAATGGTAAAGATGAGGCATGTCACATGTGTGTCCCCGATCTCAGTATTCTTAGGAGTGCTGTGTTAGGAGACCAATCTTATAATTTGGGAGCCATTGTTGCACGTAGGTTGCATCTTAATAGATTTAATGGAGATTTCTTTGGAGGAATTTATGCAACCCGCATGGCTAATTTTCTTGGTGTAGCCATACGCGAAGATGATATCGAATTACCCCCTGCTTACCTAGACTTTAATGCTATGGTCCACCACCAGTTTGTTGAGAGAAATGAATCACCTCTCCAGTATCGACTAATCTTTGACGGACGCCGTGCTGTCCATATTACTCTCCCTACTCCTGCCTTCTTTGATTATCAGGAAAGAGGAAGATATACCATTACCAGAGAGGAGGTAGATGAGTACGAGAGGAGAGTGGAGGCCGCTCGTTGCCACACTGCAACTCAGCAGGCGATAGCCGCTGCGTCTCAGTACGACCCCAGCTACTATTATGGATATCCGCCAGGCCAGCCGTGGCCATAGACCAACTTAGGCCAAAAGCCTAAGCTTGGGAGAGTACGTATTTCCCATCGACATTACATTTATGTTCACACACTCATTGCTAAATGTCGGTGCTCATACTTTTTCATTGTATCATCCTTGCTAGTTTAATTTCCTTTTACGCTTTCTTCTTGTGTGTTTAATAAACCTTAAGAAAGACAAAAAAATTTTAGTTGTAGCTTTTAATCATTTTAATTTCCATGCTTGTAGTAGTAATTAAAAAAACCAAAAAGATTTCCTGTTATTCTTTTGCTTGTTGGGAGCTTTCCTGTGTAAATAGTTTTATTTCTTTTCTTTTCTTTGGGGGTCCATAGGAGAAGACCATAATTAAATTGTTGAAGTGGCTCTTATATGCATTATTGTTTATCTGACAAAAGAGCCCATATTGCCTTGTCTTCTCCTGTTTATTGAATGATTGCAGATTCCAGCTTAGTCCGATGCACGTGCACTATTATTATTATTCACATCGTTCGGTCGTGCAAGTGAAAGGCAATTATGACGATATATGATGGACTGACTGAGATGAGAAAAGCTGGTATGAACTCGACCTCTTTTGTTTTTGTAAATATGATTAGTTCATCGTTCCTGATTCAGCCTATTATGGATAAACATGTTTCCAATGACAATTAGAGATCATAGTTTCTTGTGCCATGCTTGATTAGCTATGAGTTATAATGGTTTATCTTGCGTGCCAACATGCTATTGAGATAGTTATTATGTGGTATGATAGGGTGGTATCCTCCTCTGAATAAGTGACTTGACTTGGCGCATGTTCACGCATGTAGTTGAAACAAAATCAACATAGCCTTCACAATATTTATGTTCATGGTGGATTATATCCTACTCATGCTTGCATTCGGTGTTGATTAATTTTAATGCATGTTCATGACTGTTGTCGCTCTCTAGCTGGTCGCTTCCCAGTATTTTGCTAGCCTTCACCTGTACTAAGCGGGAATACTGCTTGTGCATCCAAACTCCTTAAACCCCAAAGTTATTCCACATGAGTCCACTATACCTACCTATATACGGTATCTACCTGCCGTTCCAAGTAAATTTGTATGTACCAAACTCTAAACCTTCAAATAAATATCCTGTTTTGTATGCTCGAATAGCTCATGTATCAACTAGGGTTGTCTGTATCTTCCATGTTAGGCGGGTTATTCTCAAGAGGAGTGGACTCCGCTCCTCACTCACGAGATAAATGGCTGGTCACCGGGATGCCCAGTCCCATGCTTTATGCAAACTAAATCAAAATAATTGCAAACAAAACTCCCCCTGGGACTCTTGTTAGTTGGAGGCACTCGTTGTTTCGAGCAAGCCATGGATTGATGCTTGTTGGTGGAAGGGGGAGTATAAACTTTACCATTCTGTTTGGGAACCGCCTATAATGTGTGTAGCATGGAAGATATCGCCATCTCTTGGTTGTTATGTTGACAATGAAAGTATACCGCTCAAAATATTATTCACCTCTATTTCAAAACCGAGCTCTGGCACCTCTACAAATCCCTGCTTCCCTCTGCGAAGGGCCTATCTATTTACTTTTATGCTGAGTCATCATCCTCTTATTAAAAAGCACCAGTTGGAGAGCACCGCTGTCATTTGCATTCATTACTGTTAGTTTACATTGAGTATGACTTGACTGGATCTCTTTTACCATGAATTACAATGTCTAGTCAGTCCTTGGTATTTAAAGGTGCTCTGCATTTATGTTTTGCACTCTCAGAAAGGGCTAGCGAGATACCACCTTGTTATATTATATTATGATTGTTTTGAGAAAGTGTTGTCATCCGAGATTTATTATTATGGCTCGCTAGTTGATTATGCTATTGATATGAGTAAACTTGAGACCTATGCGTTATTTTGAATGTGGTTAGTTATAATCTTTGCTGACAACTTGAATGTTGGCTTTACATATTTACAACAACAAGAGCAAACGGAGTTTGTAAAAGTTTTTCTTTATCACTCTCAGTTTGTCAACTGAATTGCTTAAGGACAAGCAAAGGTTTAAGCTTGGGGGAGTTGATACATATCCAACGTATCTACTTTTCCAAATACTTTTGCCCTTGTTTTGGACTCTAACTTGCATGATTTGAATGGAACTAACCCGGACTGACGCTGTTTTCAGCAGAATTACCATGGTGTTATTTATGTGCAGGAGCAAACGTTCTCGGAATGACCTGAAACTTCACGGAGCAACTTTTTAGAAAATATGAAAAATATCTGCAAAAGATGAAGGCCAGGGGCCCACCACCTCTCCACGAGGGTGAGGGGCGCGCCTGCCCCCCTAGGGCGCGCCCCTACCTCGTGGGCCCCTGTTGCCTCTTCGACTCCAACTCCAACTCCATATATTGTGTTTCGGGGAGAAAAAAAACAGAGAGAAGAAATCATCGTATTTTACGATACGGAGCCGCCGCCAAGCCCTAAAACCTCTCGGGAGGGCTGATCTAGAGTCCGTTCGGGGCTCCGGAGAGGGGAATCCGTCGCCATCGTCATCATCAACCATCCGCCATCACCAATTTCATGATGCTCACCGCCGTGCGTGAGTAATTCCATCGTAGGCTTGCTAGACGGTGATGGGTTGGATGGGATCTATCATGTAATCGAGTTAGTTTTGTTAGGGTTTGATCCCTAGTGTCCACTATGTTCTGAGATTGATGTTGCTATGACTTTGCTATGCTTAATGCTTGTCACTAGGGCCCGAGTGCCATGATTTCAGATCTGAACCTATTATGTTTTCATCAATATATGAGTGTTCTTGATCCTATCTTGCAAGTCTATAGTCACCTATTATGTGTTATGATCCGTTAACCCCGAAGTGACAATAATCGGGATACTTACCGGTGATGACCGTAGTTTGAGGAGTTCATGTATTCACTATGTGTTAATGCTTTGTTCCGGTACTCTATTAAAAGGAGGCCTTAATATCCCTTAGTTTCCGTAAGGACCCCGCTACCACGGGAGGGTAGGACAAAAAATGTCATGCAAGTTCTTTTCCATAAGCACGTATGACTATGTTCGGAATACATGCCTACATTATATCAATGAACTGGAGCTAGTTCTGTGTCACCCTAGGTTATGACTGTTACATGATGAACCGCATCCGACATAATTCTCCATCACTGATCCATTGCCTACGAGCTTTCCATATATTGTTCTTCGCTTATTGACTTCCGCGTTGCTATTGCTATCATCATTACAAAATACCAAAAATATTGCTTTTACTACTGTTACCTTTTGCTACCGTTACCACTACTATCATATTACTTTGCTACTAAATACTTTCCTGCAGATATTAAGTTTCCAGGTGTGGTTGAATTGACAACTCAGTGCCTAATACTTGAGAGTATTCTTTGGCTCCCCTTGTGTCGAATCAATAAATTTGGGTTGAATATTTTACCCTCGAAAACTATTGCGATCCCCTATACTTGTGGGTTATCACTGCTTCTTACAAACTTCTTCTTTGCTTCCTGTAATCCAAGTCCATGATATTGGGACCGAGCTAGCAAAATCTGATGAATAAATCAAAGATAAATGGATAAGAACTCTTCATACTGCAATGCTTCAACAATGGGAATATCCCTATAGCAAAAGAACAATACCTAGGTTAGAACCCATGTTAGATTAGGAATTTGGGATGGTGCAGAGAGCAATTCGTAGATGCGAAGCATGAAAATTTGAGTATAGAAAACAATGTTATCTCAACATTAATAATCTCAATCGGAAGCATACAAATTTGGACATGTAATTAGCACCAAAATTAGTTGAGAATTTAGTGACTTTGTGTATACCAAATTGATATGAAAAAATGAATCAACTAGGGGAGATGAGACGAGGTGAGGACCAATTTCGTACGGATTAGTGACAACCGTCATCATTGGAACAAGGGAGATCTGTCGCAGCCACCTCCAATATCAAGCCGCCATTGGTGTTGTTGTTGAGGGCCTGAGTAGACAAGTGGGAGCAAACATACACTCAGATGAAATGTAACGCAAATCATAACAATGAATTAAAAATGGTTGAAAGATGAGATGAATCGGTCCATAGTATGGCTGGGTGCATACCAGTACCAGGGGCCGATGTCTGGAATTCGCACACATCTTCCTTGCCTAGCCAAAATGGCGCAACAGTGCGGTGGAAGTGATGGTGACGGGGCAGGGTCTGGTGAGGGACTGGAGTGGCGATGGGGTTTGCTACCTCATGAGCACTGCGTCGGTCTTTCCTTGAAGAGGAAAGGGTGGTGCAGTAAAGCAGCGTAAGTATTTTCCTCGGTTTTTGAGAACCAAGGTATCAATCCAGTAGGAGACCACGCGCAAGTCACCTCATACCTACACACACAAATAAGAACCTCGCAACCAACGCGATAAAGGGGTTTTCAATCCCTTCATGGCCACTTGCAAGAGTGAGATCTGATAGAGATGATAATAATAAGATAAATATTTTTGGTATTTTTATGATATAGATTGAAAGTAAATAAAACAAAATAAACAGCGCCAGAATTAGCTTGTTGACGGGATATTAATATGATGGAAAATAGACCCGGGGGCCATAGGTTTCACTAGTGGCTTCTCTCAAGATAGCATAAGTATTATGATGGGTGAACAAATTATTGTCGAGCAATTGATAGAAAAGCGAATAATTATGAGAATATCTAGGCATGATCATGTATATAGGCATCACGTCCGTGACAAGTAGACTGACTCCTGCCTGCATCTACTACTATTACTCCACACATCGACCGCTATCCAGAATGCATCTAGAGTATTAAGTTCATAAAAACAGAGTAACGCTTTAAGCAAGATGACATGATGTAGAGGGATAAACTCATGCAATATGATATAAACCCCATCTTTTTATCCTCAATGGCAACAATACAATACGTGTCATTTCCCTTTCTGTCACTGGGATCGAGCACCGCAAGATTGAACCTAAAGCTAAGCACTTCTCCCATCGCAAGAAAGATCAATCTAGTAGGCCAAACCAAACTGATAATTCGCAGAGACTTGCAAAGATAAACCAATCGTACATAAAAGAATTCAGAGAAGATTCAAATATTGTTCATAGATAGACTTGATCATAAACCCACAATTCATCGGATCTCGACAAACACACCGCAAAAGAAGATTGCATCGAATAGATCTCCAAGAGAATCGAGGAGAACTTTGTATTGAGATCCAAAGAGAGAGAAGAAGCCATCTAGCTACTAGCTATGGACCCGAAGGTCTGAAGTAAACTACTAACACATCATTGGAGGGGCCATGGAGTTGATGTAGAGGCCCTCTGCGATCAATGCCCCCTCAGGCGGAGCTCCGGAAAAGGCCCCAAGATGGGATCTCTTGGGTACAGAAGGTTGCGGTGGTGGAATTAGGTTTTCATGGTGCTCCTGGATGTTTGGGGGGACGTGGATATATATAGGAGGAAGAAGTACGTCGGTGGAGCAATGAGGGGCCCACAAGGTTGGAGGGCGCACCCAGGGGGTAGACGTGCCCCGTGCCTCGTGGCCTCCTCGATTGTTTCTTGATGCCCACTCCAAGTCTCCTGGATCACGTTCATTGAGAAAATCACGTTCCCGAAGGTTTCATTCCGTTTGGACTCCGTTTGATATTCCTTTTCACCGAAACACTGAAATAGGCAAAAAACCAACAATTTGGGTTGGGCCTCCGGTTAATAGGTTAGTCCCAAAAATAATATAAAAGTGTAAAAATAAGCCCATTAATATCCAAAATAGATAATATAATAGCATGGAGCAATCAAAAATTATAGATACGTTGGAGACGTATCAGCATCCCCAAGCTTAATTCCTGCTCGTCCTCAAGTAGGTAAATGATAAAGAAAAGAATTTTTGATGTGGCATGAATGTTCAGATTCGAAAGATTCAAGATAAAAGTTTAATATTGACATAGAAATAATAATACTTCAAGCATACTAACTAAGCAATCATGTCTTCTCAAAATAACATGGCCAAAGAAAGTTATCCCTACAAAATGATATAGTCTGGCTATGCTCTATATTCATCACACAAATATTAAATCATGCACAACCCCGATGACAAGCCAAGCAATTGTTCATACTTTTGATGTTCTCAAACTTTTTCAATCTTCACGCAATATATGAGCGTGAGCCATGGATATAGCACTATGATGGAATAGATTGATGGTTGTGGAGAAGACAAAAAAGGACAAGATAGTCTCACATCAACTAGGCGTATCAACGGGCTATGGAGATGCCCATCAATAGATATCAATGTGAGTGAGTAGGGATTGCCATGCAACGGATGCACTAGAGCTATAAGTGTATGAAAGCTCAACAAAAGAAAATAAGTGGGTGTGCATCCAACTTGCTTGCTCATGAAGACCTAGGGCAATTTGAGGAAGCCCATCATTGGAATATACAAGCCAAGTTCTATAATGTAAAATTCCCACTAGTTTATGAAAGTGACAACATAGGAGACTCTCTATCATGAAGATCATGGTGCTACTTTGAAGCACAAGTGTGGAAAAAGGATAGTAACATTGTCCCTTCTCTCTTTTTCTCTCATTTCAATTTTTTTATTTGGGCCTTCTTCCTTTTTTTTCTTTTTGGCCTCTTTTTTTATTTATTTTTTCGTCTGGAGTCTCATCCCGACTTGTGGGGGAATCATAGTCTCCATCATCCTTTCCTCACTGGGACAATGCTCTAATAATGATGATCATCACACTTCTTTTTACTTACAACTCAAGAATTACAACTCAATACTTAGAACAAAATATGACTCTATGTGAACGCCTCCGGCGGTGTACCGGGATATGCAATGAATCAAGAGTGACATGTATGAAAGAATTATGAACGATGGCTTTGCCACAAATACGATGTCAACTACATGATCATGCGAAGCAATATGACAATGATGAAGCGTGTCATAGCAAATGGAACGGTGGAAAGTTCTATGGCAATATATCTCGGAATGGCTATGGAAATGCCATAATAGGTAGGTATGGTGGCTGTTTTGAGGAAGGTATATGGTGGGTTTATGGTACCGGCGAATGTTGCGTGGTACTAGAGAGGCTAGCAAATGTGGAAGGGTGAGGGTGCGTATAATCCATTGACTCAACATTAGTCATAAAGAACTCACATACTTATTGGAAAAATCTATTAGTTATCCAAACAAAGTACTACGCGCATGCTCCTAGGGGGATAAATTGGTAGGAAAAGACCATCGCTCGTCCCCAACCGCCACTCATAAGGAAGGCAATCAATAAATAAATCATGCTCCGATTTCATCACATAACGGTTCACCATACGTGCATGCTACGGGAATCACAAACTTCAACACAAGTATTTCTCAAATTCACAACTACTCAACTAGCATGACTCTAATATCACCATCTCCATATCTCAAAACAATCATCAAGTATCAAACTTCTCTTAGTATTCAATGCACTTACATGAAAGTTTTTATTATTGCCATGTTGTTCTAAAGGACTCTCAAAATAATATAAGTGAAGCATGTGAGATCAATTATTTCTATAAATTAGAACCACCGCCGTGCTCTAAAAGATATAAGTGAAGCACTAGAGCAAAAACTATATAGCTCAAAAGATATAAGTGAAGCACATAGAGTATTCTAATAAATTCCAATTCATGTGTCTCTCTCTCAAAAGGTGTGTACAGCAAGGATGATTGTGGTAAACTAAAAAGCAAAGACTCAAATCATACAATACGCTTCAAGCAAAACACATATCATGTGGCGAATAAAAATATAGCTCCAAGTAAAGTTACCGATGAACGAAGACAAAAGAGGGGATGCCTTCCGGGGCATCCCCAAGCTTAGGATTTTTGGTGTCCTTGTATTTTACCTTGGGGTGCCATGTGCATCCCCAAGCTTAGGCTCTTGCCACTCCTGTTTCATAATCCATCAAATCTTTACCCAAAACTTGAAAACTTCACAACACAAAACTTAAATAGAAAATCTCGTGAGCTCCGTTAGCGAAAGAAAACAAAACACCACTTCAAGGTACTGTAATGAACTTATTATTTATTTATATTGGTGTTAAAACTAATGTATTCCAACTTCTCTATGGTTTATAAACTCTTTTACTAGCCATAGATTCATCAAAATAAGCAAACAACACACGAAAAACAAAATCTGTCAAAAACAGAACAGTCTGTAGTAATCTGTAACTAACGCAAACTTATGGAACCCCAAAAATTCTAAAATAAATTGCATGACGTGACAAATTTATCTATTAATCATCTGCAAAAACAATTAACTAAATATCACTCTCCAATAAAAAATGGCAGCAATTCTCATGAGCGCTAAAGTTTCTGTTTTTTACAGCAAGATCAAGAAGACTTTCCCCAAGTCTTCCCAACGGTTCTACTTGGCACAAACACTAATTAAACACAAAAAAAATAACCAAAACAGAGGCTAGATAAATTATTTATTACTAAACAGGAGCAAAAAGCAAGGAATAAAAATAAAATTGGGTTGCCTCCCAACAAGCGCTATCGTTTAACGCTCCTAGCTAGGCATAAAAGCGAAGATAGATCTAGGTATTGCCATCTTTGGTAGGCAATACATAAGTGGCTCTCATAATAAATTCATATGGTAATTTAACTTTCTTTATAGGGAAGTATTCCATGCCTTTCCTTAACGGAAATTGGAATTTAATATTCCCTTCGTTCATATCAATAATTGCACCAATCGTTCTAAGGAAAGGTCTACCAAGAATAATAGGACATGAAGGATTGCAATGTATATCAAGAACAATGAAATCTATGGGCACATAATTCCTATTTGCAACAACAAGAACATTATTATTCTTCCCATAGGTTTCTTAATAGTGGAATCCGCAAGGTGCAAGTTTAGAGAACAATCATCAAATTCACGGAAACCTAGCAAATCACACAAAGTTTTTGGAATCGTGGAAACACTAGCACCCAAATCACACAAAGCATAGCACTCATGATCTTTAATTTTTATTTTAATAGTAGGTTCCCACTCATCATAAAGTTTTCTAGGGATAGAAACTTCCAACTCAAGTTTTTCTTCATAAGATTGCATCAAAGCATCAACGATATGTTTAGTAAAAGCTTTATTTTGACTATAAGCATGAGGAGAATTTAGCACGGATTGCAACAAGGAAATACAATCTATCAAAGAGCAATTATCATAATTAAATTCCTTGAAATCCAAGATAGTGGGTTCGTTGCTATTTAAAGTTTTAACCTCTTCAATCCCACTTTTAACAATTTTTGCATCAAGATCTAAAAACTCCGAATTTTTGGGACGCCTTCTAACTAAAGTTGACTCATCTCCAGTCCCATCATTATCAAGATTCATATTGCAAAACAAAGATTTAATAGGGGACACATCAATCACTTATAGATCTTCATCCTTATTATCATGAAAACTAGAAGAACACGCTTTTACAAAGCAACCTTTCTTAGCATGCATCCTAGCAGTTCTTTCTTTGCACTCATAAATGGAAATTCTCATGGCTTTGAGAGACTCATTGATATCATGCTTAGGTGGAATAGATCTAGGTTTCAAATAATCAACATCAAGAGAAATTCTATCCATGTTCCTAGCCAACTCATCAATCTTAAGCAACTTTTCTTCAATCAAAGCATTGAAACTCTTTTGCGAACTAATAAATTCTTTAATATTAGATTCAAAATCAGAGGGCATCTTATTATAATTTCCTTAAGAATTTTTGTAGGAATTACCATAATTATTAGAGGAATTACTAGGAAATGGCCTAGAATTAAAATTACCTCTATACGCGTTATTACCAAAATTGTTCCTACAAACAAAATTCACACCCATAGATTCATTATTATTCTCAATCAAAGTAGACAAAGGCATATCATTAGGATCAGTAGGAGCGCTATTATTAGCAAACAATTTCATAAGATCATCCATCTTTCCACTCAAAACATTAATCTCTTCAATTGCATGCACCTTTTTACTAGTAGATCTTTCAGTGTGCCATTGAGAATAATTAACCATAATATTATCTAGGAGTTTGGTAGCTTCTCATAAAGTGATTTCCATAAAAGTGCCTCCCTCGGCCGAATCTAAAAGATTTCTAGAAGCAAAATTCAATCCGGCATAAAATTTTCGTATAATCATCCATAAATTCAATCCATGTGTAGGGCAATTACGTATCATTAATTTCATCCTCTCCCAAGATTGTGCAACATGTTCATGATCAAGTTGCTTAAAATTCATAATATCGTTTCTAAGAGAGATGATCTTAGCAGGAGGAAAATACTTAGAGATAAAAGCATCTTTGCACTTGTTCCATGAATCAATACTATTTTTAGGAAAAGACGAAAACCAAGCTTTAGCACGATCTCTAAGCAAGAACGGAAATAGTTTAAGTTTAACAATATAGTTGTCCACATCTTTCTTCTTTTGCATATCACACAAATCAACAAAGTTGTTTTGATGGGTTGCGGCATCTTCACTAGGAAGGACAAAAAACGGATCTTTCATGACAAGATTCAGCAAAGCAGTATTAATTTCACAAGATTCAGCATCGGTAAGAGGAGCAATCGGAGTGCTAATAAAATCATTATTGTTGGTATTGGCAAAGTCACACAATTTAGTATTATCTTGATCCATCGTGACAAGCAAGCAATCCAACACACGGGCAAACAAGCAAAGAAGCAAAAGAGGCAAATTGGGAAAGAGAAGGGAAACGAAAAAGAGAGGGCGAATAAAACGGCAAGGGTGAAGTGGGGGGAGAGGAAAACGAGAGGCAAATGGCAAATAATGTAATGCGAAGGATAAGAGTTGTGATGGGTACTTGGTATGTCTTGACTTGGAGTAGATCTCCCCGGCAACGGCGCCAGAAATCCTTCTCGCTACCTCTTGAGCACTGCGTTGGTTTTCCCTTGAAGAGGAAAGGGTGGTGCAGTAAAGCAGCATAAGTATTTCCCTCAGTTTTTGAGAACAAAGGTATCGATCCAGTAGGAGACCACGCGCAAGTCACCTCATACCTACACACACAAATAAGAACCTCGCAACCAACGCGATAAAGGGGTTGTCAATCCCTTCACGCCCACTTGCAAGAGTGAGATCTGATAGAGATAATAATAATAAGATAAATATTTTTGGTATTTTTATGATATAGTTTGAAAGTAAAGATTGCAAAATAAAATAGATTGGAAACTTGTATGATGGAGAATAGACCCGGGGGCCATAGGTTTCACTAGTGGCTTCTCTCAAGATAGCATAAGTATTACGGTGGGTGAACAAATTACTATCGAGCAATTGATAGAAAAGCGAATAATTATGAGAATATCTAGGCATGATCATGTATATAGGCATCATGTCCGTGACAAGTAGACCGACTCCTGCTTGCATCTACTACTATTACTCCACACATCGACCGCTATCCAGCATGCATCTAGAGTATTAAGTTCATAAGAACAGAGTAACGCTTTAAGCAAGATGACATGATGTAGAGGGATAAACTCATGCAATATGATATAAACCCCATATTTTTATCCTTGATGGCAACAATACAATATGTGTCGTTTCCCTTTTTGTCACTGGGATTGAGCACCGCAAGATTGAACCCAAAGCTAAGAACTTCTCCCATTGCAAGAAAGATCAATCTAGTAGGCCAAACCAGACTGATAATTCGAAGAGACTTGCAAAGATAAACCAATCATACATAAAAGAATTCAAAGAATGTTCAAATATTGTTCATAGATAGACTTGATCATAAACCCGCAGTTCATCGGATCTCGACAAACACACCGCAAAAGAAGATTACATCGAATAGATCTCCAAGAGAATCGAGGAGAACTTTGTATTGAGATCAAAAGAGAGAGAAGAAGCCATCTAGCTACTAGCTATGGACTCGAAGGTCTGAAGTAAACTACTCACACATCATCGGAGTGGCCATGGAGTTGATGTAGAGCCCTCCGTGATCAATGCCCCCTCCGGCGGAGCTCCGTAAAAGGCCCCAAGATGGGATCTCTTGGGTACAGAAGGTTGAGGCAGTGGAATTAGGTTTTCGTGGTGCTCCTGGATGTTTGGGGGTACGTGGATATATATAGGAGGAAGAAGTACGTCGGTGGAGCAATGAGGGGCCCACAAGGGTGGAGGGCGCATCCAGGGGGCGGGTAGGCGCGCCCCCTGCCTCGTGGCCTCGTCGATTGTTTCTTGACGCCCACTCCAAGTCTCCTGGATCACGTTCGTTGAGAAAATCACGTTCCCAAAGGTTTCATTCCGTTTGGACTCCGTTTGATATTCCTTTTCGGTGAAACACTTAAATAGGAAAAAAACAGCAATTTGGGCTGGGCCTCCGGTTAATAGGTTAGTCCCAAAAATAATATAGAAGTGTAAAAATAAGCACATTAACATCCAAAATAGATAATATAATAGCATGGAGCAATCAAAAATTATAGATACGTTGGAGATGTATCGGGGTTTACCTGCTTGATGGTGAGATCAGTGAACGACGAAGCACACGAGGGAGGGATGCCTTATCGTTGATGTGGATGAGTTGTAGTCGTCGTAGATATTTTTTGTGCGGAGCAGTGGTGGCGGAGGTAGCCGTCGCAGCGAGCTCGTGGATGAGTTTGTTGAGACGGGGCAGGTGGGGCGAGATTAACTGGGGAGGAATAAATTTTGTGATTAATTGGCGGATTTAAGATTTGCTTCTAAATATGGACCACTGGATTAGGAAAGAATCAACGATGTAGGAGCAGTCTGATGAAAGCTTTCTATCAAACTTCTGATAGGAAGCGTTTCCCTATTGCTTAGCACCCACCTCACCTCTTCATGTCGCACCGGGGGGCTCTTGTACTCGCCCCGTGCGAGATCGAAGAGGAATGCACCACTCGAACGGTACTTGGAGAGGGTGTTGCGATACTCTGAGAAGCTTGAGGTTCAAGCTCCCCATTAGTCCTAATCGGCCTTCCCAGAAAAGAACCTCCCCTCTGCCGCCAGTACCTCACCCGTGTGAAGGTTGCTGCCATGCCCCAAATGGAAGCAACAATTATGGAGGGTTGCAATTTTGCGGCCTTCTTTTGCATCCAAGAAGCACGTTGTTACCTTGATCACATTGAAGCTCAAGTTCTCCAGCAAAAGCTTCCCCCCTATTGTGAGGTCACGTTCAAAAGGCCGCGGCGATCAGATGTCTAAAATGGCATCATTGTAGTGAGGTCAATGTCCCATTTTCTTTCATTTGGAATGTTCTCTTCGTAAGCAATGAATTTACAGTTGCAATATTCTCGTCTTATGGTAATGAATCCCATGAACAATTTGAGGTGTATTTTCCAAATTTGTACTTCTAATTGGAGCCATTCAAACACAAAGTAAAACTAGATCAACAATCAAACAACATTGGAAATATAGCTAATACATATTGGGGAAAAATTCATCACTTTGTACATATATTTATTGATTAAAATGCCAATAGACTAGATAGACGGGATCCCTAGTTAGATAGCCAATGTTGTCGTTCGACATTGCTATGACTACAATGCGTCTTGTCAGAGTCATTGAGGAAGTCCCCGACAAAGTCAGACTGGAGGACTGCGCCTCACCGACAACTTAGTGGTGACAACACTTAGTCTCGCATGCTTCATCCTCCATCGACCTGCAAGCGGCAAGTACCCACTAGCAAAGTTAGCAAGGTTGACAGCCTTGCTAATTTTTTTGGTGGCAAAAGTGAAGTTTTAACTATGCTCCACAAATTATCATTGTTGTAGGAAACATGTACCTCCATGGATTGATACCTTGGTTGAGGGAAACTTTGTACTTGCAACAAACCCTTGCACTTGGGAACTCAACTACCTTGCATTGGTTATATCACCTGCAAGCATCAACGATGCACACCATACTAATGATATGAGCTTTACGATTCTTGCCACTCGTTTCACCACAAACAGAGATGCACAATTATATGTGCTTGCCACTGATACGTCCATTTTGCATCATGCTTTTATATCAATATTTATTACATTATGGGTTGTTATTACACATTATGTCACAATACTTATGCCTATTCTCTCTTATTTTACAAGGTTTGCTCGAAGAGGGAGAATGCCGGCAGCTGGAATTCTAGGCTGGAAAAGGAGCAAATATTAGAGACCTATTCTGCACAACTCCAAAAGTCCTGAAACTCCACGGAAGTCGATTTTGAAATATATAAAAATATTGGACGAAGAAAGCACCAGAGGGGGCCACCCACTATCCACGAGGGTGGGGGCGCGCCCTACCCCCCTGGGCGCGCCCCCTATCTCGTGGGCCCCCTGGCAGGCCTCCGGTGCCCATCTTTTTCTATATGAAGTCTTTGGCCCTGGAAAAAATCAGGAGGAAGCTTTTGGGACGAAGCGCCACCATCTCAAGGCGGAACCTTTGCGGAACCAATCTAGGGCTCCGGCGGAGCTGTTCTGCCGGGGAAACATCCCTCCGGGAGGGGGAAATCATCACCATGGATCCTCTCATCGGGACGGGGTCAATCTCCATCAACATCTTCACTAGCACCATATTCTCTCAAACCCTAGTTCATCTCTTGTATCTGATCTTTGTCTCAAAACCTCAGATTGGTACCTGTGGGTTGCTAGTAGTGTTTATTATTCCTTGTAGTTGATGCTAATTGGTTTATTTGGTGGAAGATCATATGTTCAGATCCTTTATGCATATTAGTACCCCTCTAATTATCAACATGAATATGATTTGTTGGTAGTTACGTTTGTTCCTGAGGACATGGTAGAAGTCCTGCTATAAGTAGTCATGTGAATTTGATATTTGTTCGATATTTTGATGAGATGTATGTTGTCTTTCCTCTAGTGGTGTTATGTGAACGTCGACCACATGACACTTCACCATTATTTGGGCCTATGGGAAGGCATTGGGAAGTAATAAGTAGATGATGGGTTGCTAGAGTGACAGAAGCTTAAAACCTAGTTTATGCGTTGCTTCGTAAGGGGCTGATTTGGATCCATATGTTTCATGCTATGGTTAGATTTACCTCAATACTTCTTTTGTAGTTGCAGATGCTTGCAAGAGAGGTTAATCATAATTGGGATGCTTGTCCAAGGAAGGGCAATACCCAAGCACCGGTCCAACCACATATCAAATTATCAAAGTACCAAACGTGAATCATATGAGCGTGATGAATACTAGCTTGACGATAATTCCCATGTGTCCTCGGGAGCGCTTTCCTTTATATAAGAGTTTGTCCAGGCTTGTCCTTTGCTACAAAAAGGATGGGTCCACCTTGCTGCACCTTGTGTACTTTTGTTACTTGTTACCCGTTACAAATTACCTTATCACAAAATTATCTGTTACCGATAATTTCAGTTCTTGCAGAGAATACCTTACTGAAAACCGCTTGTCATTTTCTTCTGCTCCTCGTTGGGTTCGACACTCTTACTTATTGAAAGGACTACGATAGATCCCCTATACTTATGGGTCATCAAGACTCTTTTCTGGCGCCGTTGCCGGGGAGTGAAGCGCCTTTGGTAGGTGGAATTTGGTAAGGAAAAAATTATATAGTGTGCTGCAATTTACTGTCACTTGTTACTATGGTAAGTAATCCTTTGAGGGGCTTGTTCGGGGTATCTTCACCCCGACCAGTAGAGAAAAGAGTTGCTCCTCAACCTACTAAACCTACTGAAAATGTTTACTTTGAAATTCCTTCGGGTATGATAGAGAAACTCCTAGCTAATCCTTTTACAGGAGATAGAACATTACATCCCGATTTGCACCTAATCTATGTGGATGAACTTTTGTGGATTATTTAAGCTTGCAGGTATGCCCGAGGATGTTATCAAGAAGAAGGTCTTCCCTTTAACTTTGATGAGAAAGTCATTTACATGGTTTAGGCTATGTGATGATATTGGATCATGGAACTACAACCGATTGAAATTGGAATTTCATCAGAAGTTTTATCCTATGCATCTGGTTCATCGTGATCATAATTATATATATAATTTTTGGCCTCACGAAGGAGAAAGAATTGCTCAAGCTTGGGGGAGGCTTAAGTCAATGTTATATTCATGCCCCAATCATGAGCTCTCGAGAGAAATTATTATTTAAAAAATTTATGCTCGGCTTTCTCTCAATAATCGCTCCATGCTCGTTACTTCTTGTACTGGTTCTTTTATGATGAAGACTATTGAATTCAGATGAGATTTATTGGAAAGAATTAAACGCAACTCTGAAGATTGGGAACTCGACGAAGGTAAGGAGTCAGGTATAACACCTAAGTTTGATTGTGTTAAATCTTTTGTGGATACCGATGCTTTCCGTGAATTTAGCACTAAATATGGACTTGACTCTGAGATAGTAGCTTCTTTGTATGAATCATTTGCTACTCATGTTGATCTCCCTAAGGAGAAGTGGCTCAAATATCATGCTCCCATTTAAGTAAAAGTAGTTGAACCTATTGAAGTTGAAGAAAAGACTATCACTTATAATGTGGATCATATTGTTCCTACTGCTTATTTTGAGAAACCACCTTTTCCTGTTAGAATAAAAGATCATGCTAAAGCTTCAACTATGGTTCATAAGAGTAACACTAGAACACCTACACCCTCTGAGCAAATTAAAGTTGAACCTAGTTGCTATGGTTAAAGATCTCTTGGTCAATAATATTGATGGGCATGTTATTTACTTTTGTGATGAAGCTACTAGAATTGCTAGACCCGATACTAAAGATAAACATAGACCTGTTGTAGGCATGCCTATTGTTTCTGTTAAAATAGGAGATCATTGCTATCATGGCTTATGTGACATGGGTGCTAGTGCGAGTGCAATACCTCATTCTTTATATGAAGAAATTATGCATGATATTGCACCTGCTGAGATATAAGGTATTGATGTTACAATTAAGCTTGCCAATAGAGATACTATTTCACCAGTTGGGATTGTTAGAGATATTGAAGTCTTTTGTGGGAAAGTTAAATATCCTACTGGTTTTCTTGTTCTTGGTTCCCCACAAGATGACTTTTGTCCCATTATATTTGGTAGACCCTTCTTGAATACTGTTAATGCTAAGATAGACTGCAAAAAGGATATTGTTTCTGTTGGTTTAGGGGATATGTCTCATGACTTTAATTTTGCTAAATTTCATAGACAACCCCATGATAAAGAATTTCCTAGTAAAGATGAAATTATTGGTCTTCCTTCTATTGACGTGCCTCCTAATGATCCTTTAGAACAATATTTACTAGACCATGAAAATGATATGTTTATGAATGAAAGAAGGGAAATAGATGAAGTATTCTTTAAACAGGGGCCCATTTTGAAACACAACTTGCCTGTTGAAATTCTAAGGGATCCTCCTCCACCCAAGGGTGATCCTGTGTTTGAGCTTAAACCATTACCTGATACTCTTAATATGCTTATCTTGATGAAAAGAAGATATATCTTGTTATTATTAGTGCTAACCTTTCAGAGCAAGAAGAAGAGAAATTATTGAAAACTCCAAAGAAGCACCATGCTGCTGTTGGATATACTCTTGATGATCTTAAGGGCTTTAGTCCCACTCTATGCCAGCACAAAATAAAATTGGAGAAAGACGCTAAACCGGTTGTTGATCACCAACGGCGGTTAAATCCTAAGATGAAAGAAGTGGTAAGAAAAGAAATACTAAAGCTTCTGGAGGCAGGTATAATTTATCCTGTTGCTGATAGTCAGTGGGTAAGTCCTGTCCATTGTGTCCCTAAGAAAGGAGGTATTACTGTTGTTCCTAATGATAAAGATGAATTGATCCCACAAAGAATTGTTACAGGTTATAGAATGGTAATTGATTTCCGCAAACTAAATAAACCTACTAAAAAGGATCATTACCCTTTACCTTTTATTGATCAAATGCTAGAAAGATTATCCGAACATACACATTTTTTCTTTCTAGACAATTATTTTGGTTTCTCTCAAATACCCGTGTCAAAAGAGGATCAAGAAAAGACCACTTTTACTTGCCCTTTTGGTACCTCTGCTTATAGATGTATGCCTTTTGGTTTATGTAATGCACCTGCTACCTTTCAAAGATGTATGATTGCTATATTCTCTGACTTTTGTGAAAAGATTGTTGAGGTTTTCATGGATGAGTTTTTCGTATATGGAACTTCTTTTGATGATTGCTTAAGCAACCTTGATCGAGTTTTCCAGAGATGTGAAGAAACTAATCTTGTCTTGAATTGGGAGAAGTGCCACTTTATGGTTAATGAAGGTATTGTCTTGGGGCATAATTTTTTTGAAAGAGGTATTGAAGTGGATAAAGCTAAAGTTGATGCTATTGAAAAGATGCCGTGTCCAAAGGACATTAAAGGTATAAGAAGTTTCCTTGGTCATGCTAGTTTGTATAGGAGGTTCATTAAAGACTTCTCAAAAATTTCCAGGCCTCTGACTAATCTTTTACAAAAAGATGTTCCTTTTGTCTTTGATGATGATTGTGTAGAAGCATTTGAAATACTTAAGAAAGCCATGATTTCTGAACCTATTGTTCAGCCACCTGATTGGAATTTACCCTTTAAAATTATGTGTGATGCTAGTGATTATGCTATAGCTGTTGTTCTAGTACAAAGAGTTGATAAGAAATTAAATGTTATCCAATATGCTAGTAAAACTCTAGACAGTGGCCCGAGAAATTATGCTACTACTGAAAAAGAATTTTTAGCAGTTGTATTTGCTTGTGATAAGTTCAGATCTTATATTGTTGATTCTAAAGTAACTGTTCACACTGATCATGCTGCTATTAAATATCTTATGAAAAAGAAAGATGCTAAACCTAGACTTATTAGATGGGTTCTCCTACTACAAGAATTTGATTTGCATATTATTGATAGAAAGGAAACTGAGAACCCCGTTGCAGACAACTTGTCTAGGCTAGAGAATGTTCTTGATGACCCACTACCTATTGATCATAGCTTTCCTTATGAACAATTAGCTGTCATAAATGCTTCTCGTACTGCTCCATGGTATGCTGATTATGCTAATTACATTGTTGCTAAATTTATACCACCTAGTTTCACCGTTCAGCAAAAGAAGAAGTTTTTCTATGATTTAAGACATTACTTCTGGGATGACCCACACCTTTATAAAGAAGGAGTAGATGGTGTTATTAGACGTTGTGTACCTGAGCATGAACAGGAACAGATCATACGCAAGTGTCACTCCGAGGCTTATGGAGGACACCATGCTGGAGATAGAACTGCACATAAGGTATTGCAATCCGGTTTTTATTGGCCTACTCTCTTCAAGGATGCTCGTAAGTTTGTCTTATCTTGTTATGAATGTCAAAGAATTGGTAATATTAGTAGACGTCAAGAAATGCCTATGAATTATTCACTTGTTATTGAACCATTTGATGTTTGGGGCTTTGATTATATGGGACCGTTTCCTTCCTCTAATGGGTATACACATATTTTAGTTGCTGTTGATTACGTTACTAAGTGGGTAGAAGCTATTCCAACTAGTAGTGCTGATCATAACACCTCTATTAAGATGCTTAAAGAAGTTATTTTTCCGAGGTTTGGAGTCCCTAGATACTTAATGACTGATGGTGGTTCACATTTTATTCATGGTGCTTTTCGTAAAATGCTTGCTAAGTATGATGTTAATCATAGAATTGCATCTCCATATCACCCACAGTCTAGTGGCCAAGTAGAACTGAGCAATAGAGAGCTTAAATTAATTTTGCAAAAGACTGTTAATAGATCTAGAAAGAATTGGTCCAAGAAACTTTATGATGCATTATGGGCCTATAGAACTGCATATAGAAATCCTATGGGTATGTCTCCGTATAAGATGGTTTATGGAAAAGCATGTCACTTACCTCTCGAACTAGAACATAAAGCATATTGGGCCATTAAAGAGCTCAATTATGATTTCAAACTTGCCGGTGAGAAGAGACTATTTGACATTAGCTCACTTGATGAGTGGAGAACCCAGGCCTATGAAAATACCAAACTTCTTAAAGAAAAAGTTAAAATATGGCATGACAAAAGGATACAAAAATGTGAGTTTAATGTAGGTGATTATGTATTGTTATACAACTCTCGTTTAAGGATTTTTGCAGGAAAACACCTCTCTAAATGGGAAGGTCCTTACGTTATCGAGGAGGTCTATCGTTCCGGTGCCATAAAAATCAACAACTTCGAAGGCACAAATCCGAGGGTGTGGAACGGTCAAAGAATCAAACATTATATCTCAGGTAATCCTATAAATGTTGAAACTAATGTTATTGAAACCGTAACCCCGGAGGAGTATATAAGGGACACCTTCCAGAATGTTTCAGCCTCCGAAAAGGAAGAGGTATGTGGTATGGTAAGTAAACCGACTACAAAATAGTTCTAATAGCAAATTTTCTCCGTTTTGGAATATTTAAGAAAAAAGGAAAATTAGAAGTAGTCTAGAAAGGACACGAGGCATCCACGAGGGTGGAGGGTGCACCCTACCCCCTGGGCTCGCCCCCCTGCCTCGTGGGCACCTCGTGTGCCCTCCGGACTCCGTTTTCTTGCACGATACTTCCTTTGGTTGGTAAAAATTCATTATATAATCTCCCAAAGGTTTTGACCACTGCACCATGCAAATATCCTCTGTTTTTGTTTCGAGCTGTTTCTGCAGCAGATCTAGAGCAAGATGTCTTCTCAAGAGTCGGTCGGGGAGAGTCAGGTGTCTCATCCGATACGCGGCCAGGAGAAAACAGTGATGCTGACCACTTTGGGCCATCGATGGAGGAAGAGATGGAGGCCGACTTAAAAATGATAGATGCCATGGAGGAGGATCAATAAGTTACCTCTCATCTCCAAGCCAGATTCATGATGGAGGAACTTCAGAGCTCAACAATTCCAAACTCGGTCATCCCTCCCAATGTTAAATTTCTTTCTTATGAAAATATGAAAAAGAGTGTTACGTGTTCTCTCGCAGCTATGCAACATCCATGGGTGAAAGGAGCTTTAGCCGTCACGGGTACGCTCCGTAAGGAAATAATGGATCTCAAGAAGCAAGTCAATCAGCTCGAGGAAGAGAATCATATCCTAAGGGGCATCATCGCTAAGAATATCACATCACCACCTCTGAAGAAAGAGACATAAATACATGGGTATGGGCACTCCCCTTGGCAACTTCCAAGCTTGAGGGAGTGCCCCGGTATCATATCACCATCACACTTCTATCTTTACTGTTTTTCTTAGTTCAATCCTTTTGGTTATATCTTGATCTAGTAGAATAAAGTTTACTATGATCTAATTTTGAGTTTTGCTTTATGATCATTCTATGTAATCGAATCCCTGAGCTATATATAATAAATATTAGTTTTGAGTCAAGGGCTTGGTTATCTTGCTATGATCTTGAGAAAAAAAGAGAAAGAACAAAAAGAAATAAAGAGATCATATTTATCTTATGGAGAGTAATGACTTCACATATAAAGAGTATGATGAATAAAAGTTGTTGAGAGTTGACAAACATAGTTTTAGTCATCGTTGCAATTAATAGGAAGTAATAAAGAAAGAGTGGTTTTCACATATAAATATACTATCTTGTACATCTTTTATGATTGTGAGGACTCATTAAAATATGACATGCTAAAAGGTTGATGTTGGACAAGGAAGATAATGTAATGGATTATGTTTTCTTACATCTGAAATAAATTATATTGTCATGGATCATCCAACATGTTGAGCTTGCCTTTCCCCCTCATGCTAGCCAAATTCTTTGCACCAAGTAGAGATACTACTTGTGCTTCCAAATATCCTTAAACCCAGTTTTTCCATGAGAGTCCATCATATCTGCCTATGGATTGAGTAAGATCCTTCAAGTAAGTTGTCATTGTTGTAAAATTGCTCTCTGAATATGTATGATCTATTAGTGTGGAGAAAATAAGCTTTATACGATCTTGTGATGTGGAAGAAATAAAAGCGACAGACTGCATAATAAAGGTCCATATCACAAGTGGTAATATAAAGTGACGTTCTTTTGCATTAAGATTTCGTGCATCCAACCATAAAAACACATGACAACCTCTGCTTCCCTCTGCGAAGGGCATATCTTTTATTTTTGTCCTATACTTTATACAAGAGTCATGGTGATCTTTACCTTTCCTTTTTACGTTTTATCCTTTGGCAAGCACTGTGTGTGGGAAAGATCCTGATATATATAGCTAATTGGATGTAAGTTATCATAAACTATTATTGTTGACATTATCCTTGAGGTAAAAGGTTGGGAGGCAAAACTATAAGCCACTATCTTTCTCTGTGTCCGATTAAAGCTTCATACTCATAAGTATTGCGTGAGTGTTAGCAATTGTGAAAGACTAAATGATAGTTGAGTAAGTGGACTTGCTGAAAAGCTCTTATATTGACTCTTTCCGATGTTATGATAAATTGCAATTTCTTCAGTGACTGAGATTATAGTTTGTTAGTTTTCAATGAAGTTTCTGATTCATACTTCACATTGTGAATAGACTGTTACTTTAGCATGAGAAATCATATGACAATATATATACACACACACACACATATATATATATATATTGTTGTTCTAAGAATGATCATGATGCCCTCATGCTTGTATTTTATTTTATCGACGCCTCTATCTCTAAACATGTGGACATATTTTTCGTTATCGGCTTCGCTTGAGGACAAGCGAGGTCTAAGCTTGGGGGAGTTGATATGTCCATTTTGCATCATGCTTTTATATCGATATTTATTGCATTATGGGCTGTTATTACACATTATGTCACAATATTTATGCCTACTCTCTCTTATTTTACAAGGTTTGCATGGAGAGGGAGAATGCCGCCAGCTGGAATTCTAGGCTGGAAAAGGGGCGAATATTAGAGACCTATTCTGCAAAACTCCAAAAGTCCTGAAACTCCACCGAAGTCAGTTTTGGAATACACAAAAAATATTGGGCGAAGAAAGCACCAGAGGGGGGCCACCCACCATCCAGGAGGGTGGGGGCGTGCCCCCTGTCTCATGGGCCCCCTAGCAGGCCTCCGGTGCCCATCTTTTGCTATATGAAGTATTTCGCCCTGGAAAAAATCAAGAGAAAGCTTTCGGGACGAAGCACCACTGTCTCGAGGCGGAACCTTGGCATAACCAATCTAGGGCTCCGGAGGAGTTGTTCTGCCGATGAAACATCCCTCCAGGAGGGGAAAATCATCACCATCGTCATCACCATCGATCCTCTCATCAGGAGGGGGTCAATCTCCATCAACATCTTCACCAGCACCATCTTCTCTCAAACCCTAGTTCATATCTTGTATCCGATCTTTGTCTCAAAACCTCAGATTGGTAGCTATGGGTTGCTAGTAGTGTTGATTACTCCTTGTAGTTGATGCTAGTTGGTTTACTTGGTGGAAAATCATATGTTCAGATCCTTTATGCATATTAATACCCCTCTGATTATGAACATGAATATGATTTGTGAGTAGTTACGTTTGTTCCTGAGGACATGGGAGAAGTCTTGCTATAAGTAGTCATGTGAATTTGGTATTCGTTCGATATTTTGATGAGATGTATGTTGTCTTTCCTCTAGTGGTGTTATGTGAACGTCGACTACATGCCACTTCACCATTATTTGGGCCTAGGGGAAGGCATTGGGAAGTAATAAGTAGATGGTGGGTTGCTAGAGTGACAGAAACTTAAACCCTAGTTTATGCGTTGCTTCGTAAGGGGTTGATTTTGATCCACATGTTTCATGCTATGGTTAGGTTTACCTTAATACTTCTTTTGTAGTTGCGGATGCTTGCAAGAGGGGTTAATCATAAGTGGGATGCTTGTCCAAGGAAGGGCAGTACCCAAGCACCGGTCCACCCACATATCAAATTATCAAAGTACCGAACGCGAATCATATGAGCGTGATGAAAACTAGCTTGACGATAATTCCCATGTGTCCTCGGGAGCGCTTTCCTTTATATAAGAGTTTGTCCAGGCTTGTCCTTTGCTACAAAAAGGATTGGGCCACCTTATTGCACCTTGTTTACTTTTGTTACTTGTTATCCGTTACAAATTACCTTATCACAAAACTATCTGTTGCCGATAATTTCAGTGCTTGTAGAGAATACCTTCCTGAAAACCACTTGTCATTTCCTTCTGATCCTCGTTGGGTTCGACACTCTTACTTATCGAAAGGACGATGATAGATCCCCTATACTTGTGGGTCATCAGCCATTGGTATAGTTGAAAAGTTGCTGGTGGCGAGCATTATTTACCATGCGCCACTGATAAGGGTTCGGTACTGGCAACCGGCCACAGATGCATGCCACTGGTATTTTACAAGTTTCAATGATGACCATTTTACGTGCTTGTCACCGGTGAACTGGGCTATAGGCAATTGTGTAGTAGTATCGTACCATTTGTTGGGGACCAATGTTTGTTGGGCAAAAAGCCACCAACGTTGTCTTTTTTTGTAGCAGTCTTACCTAATAAACTGGTCTTTGAGCTTGCACCACCATTTGACGATGTACCTCCCTTTGATGATGCAGGACACTTACATTGATGAACAATATCGGATCCACCCCATAGTAGCTTCATCCGCTCAAAGTTATGGATCTCTTTGTTCTAACAACTGTGCATTCGCAGGATACCACTACACATTACAAACAATAATAAGACCGACAATTAGAACTATGACACTACCTTCTAACTAATTGAATTCGTAATATAATTTACCTTAATGTGGTGGGTGTAATCCTTTAGTGGAAACCTTATTACTAGCGATGAAGTGTTCACGGGTAACATATGAAGGCGTGCCTCCGTGTTTTGAGTTTAAGCACCCTATTCCACCTATCATGCAACCTCAGAGGTTCTACTTGTATTCCCCCCAGGGCTCCTTTTAGGGTGCCCTGTGCTAGATTTCCTCAATACTCCTCAAGTGGAACTACTGAACCCCACCCTCTAATATAAGCCTAATTCATTGTAATAGCACTTCTCAAAATCTCATGAGACATCAAAGGAGTAAACCCACGAATAGAAGGATCAAAAGACATGTCTGGAGAAAAGGATGGGAGAGAGGCTAACACACTAATGCAACAGAACATATGGGTGAGGGCATTTTATAGGACAAGGATGTTGCAGAACAGGGCCGGGGAGAGGTGTCGGCAAAACATTGAGAGGGGAAGATGGACGGAAAGAGAGAAAAAGATAAACGCTAGGAAAGAGAGGGGGAAATGAAAAAGAAAATAAAAAATGATTCCTGAGTGATGTTTATCAGGCACTCGACAAAGAATATATCGTAGGAAAAATAGAAAATACAAAATGTTTGTCAGGTGTCTCCTGACAGGCACTTGATAAAAAGGAACAATGTTGACGGGGACATGCTCCTTTCTTATAGTAACGATTTTGAGTTCCCCGATGTAGGAGTTTGTAGCAAGTAACAAACTTTTTCCTCAATGAGAAACTAAGTCAATCCATAGAGGTGATATCCCAGCAATAGTGGTAATGTCTGCAACAAAAAATAAAACTTCACGTGTGTCTCTAGCAGTGCTAACAAGGGTGTCAACCTTGTTAGTCTTGCTAGTTGCATAAGATAACTAAAAGATAAAATGGTAGATAATATTTTTTTATTTTTGGAATAAACAAAACTAAAAATAAAAGTGTGTATTCTTATGCTATAAACTAGACCGGTGTTCATAATTTCACCAAGTGTAACTCTCACATACATAATTTCACCGGTGGTAACTCTCAAAACCTTTTTCCGCCATCGCAAGTTTTTGTTCTTCCGCAATCCCATCTGAAGGCCTTTTGCAGTACTCTGCCGGAGGGGGAATCGATCATAGAGGGCTTCTACATCATCCTTGCTGCCTTCCAGTGATGCATGAGTAGTTCACCATAGACCTACATGTTCATAGCAAGTAGTTAGATGACTTCTTCTCTCTGTTTGATCTTCAATCCAATGTTCTCCTCGATGTTCTTGGAGTTCTATCCAATGTAATCTTCTTTTGCAGTGTGTTTGTTGGGATCCGATGAATTGTGGGTTTATGACCTGAATATTCATGAGAAGTAATTGAGTCTTTTATGAACTTTATTATGCATGATTGTTATAGCTTTGTATTTCTATCCGATCTACCGTTTGGTTTGGCCAACTAGATTGATTTATCTTCACTAGAAGAGGTGCTTTGTGATGGGTTCAATCTTGCGGTGCTCTATATCCCAGTGAAAGAAGGGAACAAGACACGTATTTGTATTGTTGTCATTAAGGGTAAAACGATGGGGTTTGTTCATATTGATTGAGTTTACTTTGTCTACATCATGTCATCTTGCTTAAAGCGTTACTCTATTTTTCATGAACTTAATACCATAGGTGCATGCTGGATATAGGTCGATTGGTGGAGTAGTAGTAGTAGATGCAGGCAGGAGTCAGTCTACTTGTCTCGGACATGATGCCTATATACATGATCATTGCCTTGGATATCGTCATAACTATACGCTTTTCCATCAATTGCCCAATAGTAATTTGTTCACCCACCGTATGCTTTGTGTTCGAGAGAGAAGCCTCTAGTGAAAAGTATGGCCCCGGGTCTACTTTAATCACATTATAAATAAACAAAATTCCTTTGCTGCAATTTTATTCCTTTTTTGCAATTTTATCACCATCACGGTCAGGGTCCTTCCATGCATCACCATCACGGTTGATCGCCCATGCATTGATGAAGACTAGCACAAATGCTCGTGCGTTGCAACGGTGGGAAAATACCTGTTCTTATGAACCACGATTTGCTGGGTAAGGAACTATGTCAAGGGAGAATGGCCGTTGATGCAAAAAAATGCATAATTTAATGACCACGACGTAGAGCACATGGGGTATGATTCGGAGTAAATTGAACTGATTGGCAATGTTTTTCTTGCAAGAACTTTCGAACTATTTATCAAATACCATGGTAATATAAAGAACATCATAAGTATTAAAAATTACATCCATGCCGTGTGTTACAACATGGTAAAACTTCATCACACTCTGACACTCCTAATCCAATTATTATGGTTTCTCAAAAAAAAGTATAGTCAAATATCCCTAACATGAGGAAGAATTGTTCTTTCAAGCCGACCATCTCTACAAAACGTCTAACAAAATTATGTAGTTTTGTGTGGGGGGAATACATGCAGTGTTCAACTTGCGGCCCATGCTTCCGTAATGAGTAAACACCATAATGCTCTTGCAAAAAAACAGAAAATCTTCTTACAGTAGAGAGAGAGGGAGTTGATCAAAATGCAATTGTCGGTGTACTAGAATAGGGGTACCCTAGTACCCCGAACTTGTGCACGGGCAGTTGCAGCACCCCGCGGCAAAGGCTTGCCGGGCGAACGCCAAGATCCCCCAAGGTTCCCTTGGAGCCATCCAAGAACACCAGATAATACAACCAGACAAGCAGCAGTAGGAGTGTTATCTCTCCGGAGAGCTCCGAAGCTAGGTAAACTGCTCGTGTGCCTCGCCTTGATCTGCTCTTCGTGCGACCTCCGCCCCTCGCCGAACCGAAAGGGGCCCGGTCCGCCGGCCCCATAGGTGTTCGTGGATCAGTTTTCCCCGACATCTTTGGCGCGCCAGGTAGGGGGTGTTGAGATTGTGTGAACCAGATCCGGCGTTCACACGAGCTAGATCTTTATTCCCTTCATCAACATGCCACCGAAGAAGAAGACTTCGGCGGCAGCCGCTCCATCCACATCACTTCCGCCACCGTTGGAGCAAACGAGTCGTAGGATGGACGCCGGTGGAAGAAAGGACGTCGACGAGGAAGCTCATGATGCTGCCAGGTCCAAGAACAAGGCTGCACAAACCTCGGCGACTGTACATGTTCCACGCCACTCTCAGGAGGCGCAAGATCAACAGCATCATGGCACTAGCAGTGCCATACGCATGATAGCCCAAGACCAAGCTGGTGGATCTCGGGGTGCTCAAGACCAGCATGCACGCCAGCGTGCTGGCACGAGCGGGGCACGGTCGCCTGGACAGGATACTGCCCCTTCTAACATAGTTAGAAGTTCGAGCACGTCCCGCTCCTCGCGCCGTCCGCCACTGCTACCCACCAATCCAGCAGAAGCTTTGGCACGAGCTCAACTTCTCCTAGATTATCCTCCGACGTCGGACAAGATCGACGAATGGAGAGCCACCATTCAGAGTCTCATCGGCTACGCCAACAGCGACACTCCATGGCGGCCGAGCGCGTCGCCGCCGCGGCAGGACCGCCGGACGTGAGCCGGTGGCGACGAAACGGGCAGAGGTGCAACTACCATGCAATCACCGCCCCGAAGGCCAAGATCGCTGACTCGCCGGATCCACCTCGACAGCGACTCCACTGCATCGTCGGATCCACGAGCTCGTCGCGATCAGCGCCAAGTTCTTCATGATCGACAACAAGAAGACGCTCGAACCCGCATCGAGCGCCGAAGAGAAGCGTGACGTCAATCCGACAAGCGCGCTGGGCCCTCTGTTGACATGCATGCGCCAGGGGAACCAGGCGATCTGCCATACGCGGTAGGTTGTCCTGCGTTCACTCGTGAGCTGCGGCAAGTCTAGTGGCCCAGTACAAAGAACTTCAAGCCAGACGTACCGGAGAAGTACGACGGCAAGACGCATCCGTCAGAGTTCCTCAGCATCTACACCATTGCGGTGCAAGCTGCCGGGGGACGAGATGACAAGATCCTTGCCAACTACTTCCCGCTGGTGCTCAAGCCCAATGTCAGATCCTGGCTCATGCACTTGCCGGACAACTCCATATCCTCTTGGGCTGATCTGTGCCATCAGTTTGTCGGCGCCTTTACAGGCGGACACAAGCCTCATGGCCAGGAGAGTGATCTTCATCTGCTCGCCCAGAAGGAAGGAGAGCCCCTGCGCAAGTACATTTAGAGATTCAGTAGTGTGCAGCACAACATCCCAGACGTCCACCCTGCCGCGGTGATCAGCTCGTTCCATCAGAACGTGCGAAACCGCAGGATGCGGGAGGAAATGGCGATGTGCAAGATCAGGGACGTCAGTGAGTTATATGCACTGGCCGACAAGTGTGCGCGTGCTGAGGAAGGGAGGAGACTCCCCGGAGAAAATATAGGAGCGGGAGGATCTGACAGTGAAGATGCTGCCCCGACAAGGAAAAACCGGCGGCGGAGCAACAGAAGGAGGAAAGGCAAAGAAGTGCTAGTTGTTGAGCAATCCGGCAACGGTGGTGGTGCCAAGGAAGCCAAAGCTGGTGACTACGGCAAGGAGGTTGCCGCGGAGGTGGCGGTCGCCGACAAGCAGGACGGCACCAACAAGCAGTATTGCAAGATTCACCGCACCAAGGGCCATGATCTTCAGAACTGTAAGAGAGTCGAGCAGCTTGTTGAGCAACAGAAAGCTGAATACAAGCGGCGCGACAAAGAGAAGGCCCAGGAAGGAGCTGGTGGATCCGGCAAGAAACGTCCCGGCCGAGGAGGACGCCGCGACAAAGCCAAGCAGCGGCAAGGAGATAGACCTCCCCGTGGCCGCGACAAGGATGAAGATGATAACGAAGATGAAGATATGGATGATGAGGATACTGATGAGCAGGAGTTCCAGAAAGCCACAGAGGTCCTGTGCGTCGACGGTGGTGCTTCTCTGCATGCCTCGCACCGCCAGCTCAAGCAGTGGGTGCGGGAAGTTAATGCAGCAGAACCACCCGACGAGTCACGCAAGCCTCTGAAATGGTCCGGCACGCCTATCATCTTTGATATTGAGGACCACCCGGATCGCATAACTGCGGTCGGGTGCTTGCCGATGTTGGTTTCACCAACAATCCGCAACCTCAAGGTCACTAAGATGCTAGTTGACGGCGGGGCCGGCTTGAACCTGATCTCCTCCGCGGTGCTCCAGAAACTCCAGATCCCTGACAGCGAGCTCGAAGAGACCGGCACATTTCAAGGAATCAACCCGGGAAGGAGCAAGCCAAAGGGAAAGATCACGTTGTCGGTAACATTTGGCAGCGAGCTGAACTTCAGGATCGTGAGGGTCACGTTTGACGTTGCCGACTTCCCATTGCCTTACAATGGGATCCTTGGCCGACGGGCACTCGCCAAGTTCATGGCAGCCTCTCACTATGCGTACAACGTACTGAAAATGCCAGGCCCAATAAGTGTCATCTCTGTCCCTGGCGACAAGAAGGATGCTCTTATCTGTGCCGACAAGATCTACCGGGAAGCCGCAGCCGCAGCAGAACGAAGGACACTTGCCGCTGAAGCTCCCGGGGGGAAGAAGAAGACCAAGTCCGGCAAGAGCTCTGATGCCCACTCTGGCAAGCGCACTTCTTTGGAGTGCTGCGCTACCGTCGAGGACGCACCATCGAGCTCCACCGGCAAGTGTAAGAAGGCAATGACAGCTCCACCTGAGACTAAGAAGGTGTCCGCCAAGGAGGATGGCACTGGTGGTACCTTCACCATCAGCGCCACTCTTGACCCCAAATAGGAAAGCGCGCTCGTTGCTTTCCTGCGGGCGAATGTCGACGTGTTTGCGTGGCAACCGTCTGATATCCCCGGTGTTCCCAGGAAAGTGATTGAGCACCACCTTGTCGTCTGTCCTCATGCGCGGCCCGTCAAGCAGAGAGTCAGGAAGCAGGCAGTAGAGCGCCAAGAATTCATCGCAGAAGAAATCAAGAAGTTGGAAGCAGCAGGCCTTGTCAGAGGAGTACTCCATCCCACGTGGTTGGCCAATCCTGTTGTTGTGCGCAAAGCTAACGGGAAATGGAGACTTTGTATTGACTTCACTGATGTTAATAAAGCTTGTCCCAAAGACCCATTTCCCTTGCCGCGTATTGACCAGATTGTTGACTCCACAGCCGGATGTGATTTGCTTTCATTTCTTGATGCATACTCAGGATACCATCAGATCTTCATGGCAGAAGAAGATGAAGAGAAAACCGCATTTATCACCCCGTGTGGCACGTACTGCTTCGTACGGATGCCTTTTGGTTTGAAGAATGCTGGTTCAACATTCGCAAGGGTAGTCCACCATGCTTTTGAGCCGCAAATGCACAGAAATGTGGAAGCTTACATGGATGACATAGTGGTCAAGAGCAAGAACAAGGCGACCCTGATTCAAGATTTAGACGAAACATTTGCAAACCTGCGCAAGATCAACCTCAAGGTTAACCCCGAGAAGTGCGTATTTGGAGTCCCTTCCGGCAAGCTTCTCGGGTTCTTCGTGTCTCAGCGGGGAATTGAAGCCAATCCCGACAAGATCAAAGCCATTGAGCAGATCGATGCACCAAAGCGCGTCAAGGATGTACGAAGGCTTGCCGGTTGCGTGGCTGCTCTCAGCAGGTTTATCTCTAGATCTGCTGAGTGCGTCCTGCCATTTTTCAAAATTTTGAAAAAGGCAGGTCCAATGAAATGGACTCCGGAAGCGGAGGCTGCGCTGCAGGACTTGAAGAGATACCTGTCCTCCACTCCAACGCTTGTCGGACCTAAGCCGCAAGAGAAGTTGCTGCTGTATATAGCGGCAACCAATCAAGTGGTTAGTGCTGCGTTAGTGGCGGAGAGGGAGGCGGATGATGAGCCAGCAACCACGGCAGATCCATCCAGCGACAAGCAGGGGGCTTCGTCGACAAGCTCTGGTCCCAACAAACATGGGTTTGCGCAGGAACATGATAAGATGCCAAGGAGAATGGTGCAGCGCCCAGTTTACTTTGTCAGTTCTCTTCTGCAGGGGGCTAGATCAAGGTACTCTGGTGTGCAGAAGTTGCTTTTCGGCCTCCTCATGGCCTCGAGAAAGCTGCGCCATTACTTCCAAGCACATGAGATCACAGTCGTCACTCGCTTTCCGCTGAAGAGGATACTGCAAAATCCAGAAGCAACGGGCAGGATTGTCGAGTGGGCGCTGGAACTGTCAAGCTTTAGCCTCAAGTTTGAGAGCACTTCAACTATCCAAAGCAGAGCATTGGCAGAGTTCATAGCAGAGTGGACGCCAACCCCAGATGAAGAAATTTCAGAAACGAGCATCCCCGTCAAAGAGGCAAACAAAGAGTGGCTGATGTACTTTGATGGTGCCTTCTCGCTGCAAGGCGCCGGTGCAGGCGTGCTGCTTGTCGCACCCACCGGAGAGCACCTCAAGTACGTAGTTCAGATGTACTTTCCCAAAGAGCAAGCAACCAACAATACTGCAGAGTATGAAGGATTGCTTGCCGGTCTTAGAATCGCAGCAGACCTTGGGATCAAGAAACTCATTGTCAGGGGTGACTCACAGCTTGTCCTCCGACAAGTGAACAAGAACTACCAGAGTCAGTTGATGGAAGCGTATGTTGATGAAGTGAGGAAGCTAGAAGAGCACTTTGACGGCCTACAAATGGAGCATATCCCAAGAGCTCAGAATGATATTGCTGATGGCCTGTCAAAGTGCGCCGCACTAAAGTTACCTGTGGAACCAGGGATCTTTGTGCTTAAGTTGACTCAACCATCCGTAACGCCCTCAACTGGACAAAGAAAGAAGAGGAAGTTGGTTTCCGGCGACTACTTTCCGGCAGAGCTCCCCGAAGCCGCCGCCAAGAAAGTCCCCAAGATCAACACCAAGGATGCAGAGGGGCAGTCTGCTCCGGCAAGCCTTATGGTTTGTTCCATTGAAGCAGACGCTCCCGACAAGTTTTGCTCCGGCAAGCTTGCCGGGGAACATCAAGCTCCGGCAGGACCACAAGTCCTTGCCGTGGAAGCGGATGTTCCCACAGCAGCAGATGTGCCTTTAGTCCTTGTTGTCGAGCCACAAGCTCCAGCATGGGCACAACAGATTGTCCACTTCCTTCAGACAAGAGAACTTCCCGAAGAACAAGAAGAAGCGGAAAGAGTAGCCCGCAGTCAAGTATGTACCAGTTTGTCGATAGCATACTGTACAGAAGAAGACTCAATGGTGTGAAATTGAACTGTATTCGCCGGGAAGATGGACAAAAGTTGTTGGCGGAGATACATGGAGGCATATGTGGCCACCACATTGGCGCAAGAGCACTTGCCGGCAAAGCTTTCTGGCAAGGTTTCTTTTGGCCGACAGCCCTCCAGGATGCAACTGCACAAGTAACTGAGTGTGAAGCATGCCAGTTCCACTCCAAATAGATACACCAGCCAGCTCAAGCTCTCCAGACGATCCCTTTATCCTGGCCATTTTCGGTCTGGGGTCTCGATATCCTCGGCCCCTTCCCCCGAGCTGTCGGGGGCTTTGAGTACTTGTACGTCGCAATCGACAAGTTCACAAAGTGGCCGGAAGTGCAGCCAGTGAGGAAGGTGACAGCACAGTCAGCAGTCAAGTTCTTCAGGTCGATTGTTTGCCGTTTTGGGATCCCTAATAGGATCATCACCGACAACGGCACGCAATTCACGAGCCGCACCTTCATGCAGTACGTCCAAGACCTTGGCGCCAAGGTCTGCTTCGCTTCTGTTGCTCATCCAAGAAGCAACGGTTAAGCAGAGAGGGCAAATGCTGAAGTGCTGTGTGGGCTCAAGACCAGAACTTTCGACAGGCTGCACAGGTGCGGAAGGAACTGGATCGAGGAGCTGCCGGTGGTTCTTTGGTCGATCGGAACGACGCCAAATCGAGCCACTGGCCAGACACCTTTCGCTCTAGTCTATGGAGCAGAGGCAGTTCTCCCCACGGAACTCGTATACGGATCACCTCGAGTGCTCGCTTATGATGAGCTTGAGCAAGAACAGCTGCGGCAAGACGACGCGCTGCTCCTTGAGGAAGATCGCCTTCAGGCTGCTGTACGAGCTGCTCGATACCAGCAAGCTTTGCGCCGCTATCATAGCCGCAAAGTTAAAGCCAGAAGCTTCGAGGAAGGCGACCTTGTTCTTCGGCGCGTTCAGTCTGCCAAGAATTCCAACAAGTTGACGCCGAAGTGGGAAGGCCCTTATCGGGTGAGACGAGTCACAAAGCCTGGCGCTGTCCGCCTTGAGACCGAAGATGGCATTCCGGTGAGCAACTCCTGGAACATAGAACATCTTCGTAAGTTTTTCCCATAAGGCGCGGTTGCCGGAACCCGTTCCGGCAACCACCTTTTGTACAAGTCTTGCCGCTGTTGCATGTAATCCTTTGTACAAAGCCAGGCGCAGATCCCATGCATAAGTAAAACCCCATGTGCTCCACACAGCTTGTCCATTTCATGCGTTAGTTCCTTTCTTGCATGCGATTATCTGACACTTTGTGCAGCACCTACATCCGGTAAGCAGTAATGAGCCGAAGAGCTCCATATTATTATTTTCTCTTCTTTCTTTTTCTTTTAAAGGAAAAGAAGGTTCTCTCGCACACAAGTTTGCCGGGGGGAAGGAGAAGATTGTGGTATGGGCCAGGCGTCGTTCAAGCAAAGACTTGCCTTACCGGGAAGCAAATGACAGAAAAGCTAAGTTGCCAAAGTTTGAGCAATCACTTTCTAAAATTTTGAGTTATCTTCCTCGAACGACCCTGCTTTGTATGGAAAACCTGTGCGCGGAGGAACCAACTCGTGGCTAGTTGCGCCCTTACTTTGTTTCGAGTCTGCTCAACAGCTTAAGCGTGCTGCATCTAGTCGCGACAAGGTTTCTTGTCGGAAGCAGCGCCGCCAGCAGGCTGCTGAAGTTCCGCACTCAGCGCTCGCGGCTCGGGCGCCTGCGCCGACAAGTTCCCTAGAAGCGTAGGGTAAAAACATACAAAGGAAGGAATCTAGTAGAGGAAATAACATTGCAATTGATAACAGAAATAAAGTTATATTACAAGATAACTTGTCGCAGCTCTAACAGACTGTTTTCATAACATGATTAGCAGCGACAAGGGAAAAGAAGAAATGGGCGGCCTAATCTACGCGTCCGCCCTCGACTCTCTTGATCTCGCTCACCTTGTCCACAATGGGTGCGACAAGGGCCTTGAGTGCATCCAGATCGGCGTCAGGCGGCAAGGACCTGAGGACGTTGGTGAAGCTGAGGCCTGGGTTGCGGAAGGCCACCTTCATCAACACCTTCTGGAGAACCCCGGCGCAGATTTTGCGCGACTCGTCGGCCAGCTGCTTCGGGATCCTCTCCCGGAGCCGCTAGAGTGCCGTCGCCACGCCCTTGAAGAACAGGCTGAGCTTGGCGCTGCGTTGAAGACTCTCGTCGGAAGGATACCCAAAGTCCTCCATCCCCAGCTGCGCCAGCTCCTCGTTGATGACTGCGGCAGTGTTCACCAGACCCTCGGTCCAGTGTTCCACTGTGTCTCTGAACGAGTTCTGGGTAACTGCAATGCTCTCCAGCAGCGCCGCGTCAGCCTTGACCTTCTCCGACAAGGTCTTCTCCCGCTCCTTGGCGGCCTCCAGCGTCTGCATCAGCGTGGCCAGCTTCACCTCCAGGTCTGTTTTGGAATCCTTGGCGGCGCTGAGCTCCTTGCCCCTCTCAGCGAGAAGGCCTTGCAGCTCACCGTGGGTGGCAGCATCCTTCTCACGCTCACGCTTGAGCGCGGCAAGCTCCTCGCCGCTCTTCCCAATATCGGCCTCCAGCTGCGCCACCTTCTCCTCTAGCTCTTTCTTGGCAGCCTCTGCAGTTGCCGCGGCGTCCTTTGCCTCCTTGAGCGCCCCGCCAAGTGCTCGCTCACGCTCGGCGAGCTCCTCCTCGTAGATGTCGAGGTTGGCCTTCCGCTGCACTAGTTCACCTTCCCGCGCGGACTGCTTCTCGGTAGCCAGCCTTTGTTCCTCCTCAGCCTCGGCCCTCTCGAGAAGAAAGGCCGTGCGCTCCTCGTCGACTCGCTCCCGCTCCTGCGCCAGGGACTGGAGAGCTTCTTGATTTTGGCCCCGGAGCTCCTCCGCGCGCTTTTCCATGTCAACTCCCGCCTTCGCGACAAGCGCTTCCCGGGAAGCCAGCTTGGCTTGTCGGGTGCGGTAGAGTGACAGCAGCTTCCGCAGCAGCTGCTCCTCCTCAGGCTCGCCGCTGCTGCTGCCGGGCGCGTCAACCAATGACAGTCCAGCAGAGGCGAGCACCTCCCCGTCAAAAGTCTCCCCCTCGACCGGCGCCCTGGAGCTCGACGCCAGGGTAGCTTGATGAAGATATTGTCACCGGCCTTCAAGTAGGCGCCGGGCTGGGGCTCCTCGGAGCCCGGCTCCGCAGAAGCGGCAGAGGGTTCGGCGGTCGGCGCAGCGCCCGGCGCTCCTGCGGCCTCAGGGTCGTCAGTGCGATTGCCCGACCCCTCGTCGGCTTCCGCAGCAGCAGCCCCGGCGGCCTCCTCGCCGGCGGTCTCATCAGCACCGGCACCTTCCTCGCCGGCGCCCTCTATCTCCATTGGCTCAGCCGAAGATGGGTCTGAAGAACGAAGAAGGGAGGAAAATCAATCAAAAATCCAAGAAAGGAAAAACGGAAGAAGCAGAACCCAAGGGAAAGTTTCTCGGCAAGTGGATTACCTGCGCCAAGATCTTGAGTTGCGGCCTTGGTCGCCGCAGGATCAGCAGTGCCGTCCCTTGCCGGAGAGTCCCCCCTTGTCGGAGAGCGCTCCCTTGCCGGGGACTCCTCCCTTGGCGGCGCAGTCGAAGCAGGTGGCACTTCGGGACCGGCCTCCGGCCGCTCCTGATGAGGCTGCTCTGCTCCTGCACAAGTCAACAAGCAAGATATCAACAAAGGAAAAAGCACTCAAGCGCGCCCGGCAGCAGAAGGCTAAACTATGAACTTACGCTGGGGGCTGCTCTGAGGGGTGATTGCCGGGTCCGTCAAGGTGGTCTCGGGCCCACCTCCTGCCGACACGATGGGGTCATCCTCGATGACGATCACCGCGGCCTTAGCCCTCTTCGCCGCTCTCTGGGCCAGTGTTCTGAAAAGAAAGGAGTCCAGATTGGAGCAAATCAGATACAAGATATAAACAGCAAGATTGAAGGATTATAAGAGCACCAAAGAAACTCACTCTTCTTCCTCCTCATCGGAGCTGAGCGCGGAAAGATCGAAGTCCGGCCCTCCTCCGGTGCGGCGAGGTGGAGGAGTAGGATCCCTTGCCCGCTTGGCGGGGGCAGTGGCAGTGGCCTGGGAAGATCCCGCTCCAGTTGCCGCTGTTGCGTGAGGCGCTC
This sequence comes from Triticum aestivum, assembly GCF_018294505.1. Lineage (NCBI taxonomy): Eukaryota > Viridiplantae > Streptophyta > Magnoliopsida > Poales > Poaceae > Triticum > Triticum aestivum. The sequence goes on along the minus strand of NC_057812.1, from coordinate 550,334,407 downwards.
CTGCGGCAACATTGCTTGCCGCGGTAGAGCGCGTCGCGCGGCTCGGTGGTTGTGGAGCCGGCTGCCGCCCCGCTGCGTCCCCGGCCCTGCGAAGGCGCCTCCTTGGCGGGGCCGGGGGCTCCGCCTGCGGCAAGTTCTCTGAAGGCTCAGCCTCCTCCTCGTCGGCCTCGCTCGGCTCGGCTTCGGAACCGGCAGGCTCCTCCTCGCCCATGAACTCCGCGCGTTCGGCAAGGTTTGCCGCCTCTGCAGCCTCCGCCTCCTCCACAGTAAACCCAAACACACCCGCAGCAGCTGCGGCCGCAGCCTCTTGCGCCCTAGTAGCGATGAGCTGCAGCTCCTCGTCGGTGGTGTCACGGGTGAGGCTCTTCTGCTCGTCAGCGCGGACCGGCACTTCCTCCAAGGTGTCGAAGAACGCTCGCACAACGTCATCCGCAGGCTCTTGCCAAGTTGGGACGATGCCATGTGAATCGCACAACGGCATCATGGCGTGGATCCGGTCAAGCAAAGAGTTATTGCACAAAGGAACTACGCCCCTCGGCAGTGTGAATGGGTGCTGGGGGTCGCGTTTGAATAATTCCAAGAGCATTGCGTCCAACTCCAAGACGGTGAAGTTGTAGTTGAGGCCCAGCCGCAGCCTCATGATGTCCGCCGAATTCTTGAATTCCCAGGCGGGCCTCCCCCTCTCCTGTAGGGGGGCAATGCAGCGGCGGAGGAAATCTGCCCCGACAGCACCTACGGTGAGCCTGGCAAGCCTGAGGCGAAGAATCCTAGTGATGGCGATCTTCAGCCTCTCGTCTTTCGGGGCCATGTTGCTCCAGTCATTGCCGCGCACTATTGGAGTTTGGCGCACGGCGGTGAAGGGCTGCGGGTTCTCCTCAACGATCCAGCACCACTCCGCTCTCCACTCCTCCCACTTGCTGCGGAGCTCACCCTCCAAGTACGCCTCTTTCTTGCCGACTCTCGAGACCCAGGCAATCCCTCCGGCAAGCGGCTCTCCTCTCTCTACCCGAGGTATGAAGAAGTGGCGGAAAAGGGCAACACTAGGGTGGACTCCGACAAAGTTTTCGCACAAGTGTGCGAAAACTGCCATGGTCAGGACAGCGTTGGGGGTGAAGTCAAGGAGGCGGAAGCCATATGTGTTCATAATATCACAGAAGAACTCCGAGAAGGGCGGGCAGAGCCCGCAATAGAAGAATAGCGGGAAGAACGGGTACCCATTTGGAGCCAACTCCGAGGCAGCGGCCGGGAGTACCCTCGTGCGCGGATGCGCACGCGTCTCCGTCGCCCAAAAGAGGTAGAAGTACTCCCTCAGCTCCTGCACGCCGAGCTGGGGGGTGAAGATCGCCCGCTCCTTCCGCAGCGCCGCGAGCCGCTGCGCCTCGGCCGACTTCACACCCTTTCCCTTGTCGGCTTTCGAGGCCATGGCGGAGGTGGTGGGGAAGGTCGAGGGCGTGGTGATGCTGGTGGCAATGGGGGGGGGCGGAGCGCTGCTCTCTCGGCTTCGAGAATAAGGGGGGAGCGGCGGAGTTTGTGAAGAAGGAGTAGCAGCAACCAGCGAGGGGGAACGAACTGCCTCTGTTTCTTCTGCTTATAAAGAGGGACGGGGCGGACGTTTCGGCCTTCCAAATAAACAACCACCCACAATCTCTCCCACGATGCCGCATTCAACGCTGCCGTTATGGGAGAGCGCGGTGGATACGGAACAAGATTTGGCGTGGCCCAGCCCGCGTGTGCCCGTGCCCTGTCTTGGGCCTGGCCCAACAGCGCTCGGCACCGTGTCTGGCCCAGGCCCGGGGGCTCCTGTCGGTGTACTAGAATAGGGGTACCCTAGTACCCCAAACTTGTGCACGGGCAGTTGCAGCACCCCGCGGCAAAGGCTTGCCGGGCGAACGCCAAGATCCCCCAAGGTTCCCTTGGAGCCATCCAAGAACAAAGTATTTAAGCTAAGGAGACAAGACCCCGTCAAGAGAAGCTTGCCGGGAAGGCCAACCAAGGCGCTCCAAGGAACTTGCCGCGACGCGCCACGCGCTCCGGCAAGGCAACAAGGCCCCGGCAAGAGGAGCTTGCCAGGAAGACTAAACAAGGTACATCGAGGCCCGGTGAGCGACGAGCTTCTGGACCCGGCGAGATAACAACAGCGGCAAGGCGCTTGCCGCGGTAGGCGGCCACTCTGCGCCCACGCTCCAGCGCATCCACCAACGTGTCGCTCTGGGGGCCTCTCCGGGCGCGCGTGGTGGGAGGCTGTGCAGCCAGCGGTGCGCAGTGGCATGCGAAGCTGACAAGATCGCCATCGTGGCGAACGGTGGCGCCCCTAACGGTCCTTTTCTGCACTGTTCGGGCGACTTAGACGGGCATTTAATGCCCTTGTCCCCTGCCGTCAGGGTTAGGTAGGGTGCACTGTACAAGCAACTATATCAACTACCTCGCTTTTTACGTTTTTACCCTCCTCTGCGTTGCCACCTGTCGGTGACCCCTTTAGCGTATAAAAGGAGGCCCATGCGCAACATAGAGGGGGTTCGGACAGTTTGCTTTGATTCATTCGTAGCCCAGAAAACATCACACTCTCTCGCTCGAGAGCAAGAACACCAGATAATACAACCAGACAAGCAGCAGTAGGAGTGTTATCTCTCCGGAGAGCTCCGAAGTTGGGTAAACTGCTCGTGTGCCTCGCCTCGATCTACTCTTCGTGCGACCTCCGCCCCTTGCTGAACCGAAAGGGGCCCGATCCGCCGGCCCCATAGGTGTTCGTGGATCAGTTTTCCCCGACAGCAATATTGATTAGCGTTTTTTATTGACCCACATATATATGTGTAAATGCACAAGTGTATGTTATAATTCCCAAAGGTCCGTCGCTCTTTGTTAGCTTCCTTATTCCCCTGCCACAATGAACCAATTTAGCTTCTTGCGTGGATCCTCATCTCAATCTCTTTCCAAATTAGCATGTTTGCACTGCTTTCCTTATTATCATGTCTAAATTTCCTTCTCAAATCCATTTTCCTTTAGCATACACTCCTTTCCTTACTATTCTGGCTCAATTCCTTCTCATATCATTTCCATCCTTTCCTTCTTTATTTCTCTACATTACATTTCAAACCAAAGATTCAGCTAGGTAGTCTAGTAGGACAATATGTACATGACTGTGAAGTTGTGAGTTCAATTCCTGGCCCAAACAAATTTTTTGCCCCTGCTTTTTTACCCTTTAATAGTAGGTATAGACGAAGGAGCCCCTGGGCAGTAAGTAGCCACCAAGGACACAATCTTTGATGGTCCCATGATTGTGAATTGGGATCGGCGGGTGCATACAGAGCATCTCCTTGACGACACACTTAAGGAAGGGGAGCTTGCGAAGGTCAGATTCATCCACGTTCAAGCCCCACAACATCATCGAGCTCCTGCTGTAGTCGCAGAAGGGTGATAGGGCTATGAATCCATTCTGCCATCGCCCACTCAATTGTGAACTTCACCATGTCCGGCCCGCCAAACAACATGTCCTGCATTCACCAACATATTATACATGCAAACAATTCCCTGGGTGCGCGAGCGCCGTGTCAGAGCAGCCGTAAGTGAGGTAGAGGATGGCGATGGAGGCTCGACTGTACCAGAAGTCGCAGTCCCACGCCTGGAGCACCTAGCGCGTGTACTCCGGGGTTGACACCGCGAATACGTGTAGCGAGCCCAACTGGAGGTGCAGCAGCCCGATGTACTGCTTTACCAGGTCTTAAAAACGCATTAGGCCCTATATAAATGGAAGGAGGGAGTATCATGTACTAGAATGTGCAGTATCATACTATAGTACTCCCTTCATTTTTATTTATTACGCGTATTAGCTTTGACTGAATTCAATCTGTATAAAGTTTGACCAAGTGTGTCAAAAATAATAAGAACATTTACAATAACAAAAATCTATATGAAGTGAAAATATATTCAATGATGAATTTAACGGTATTGATTTAGTCGGTGTATATGTTAATATATTTTTTACAAACTTGGTGCAAAAATATATTCAATGATGAAACTAATGGTATTGATTTAGTAGAGTAAATAAAAATGAAGAAAGTGTCATACTGTCATCTTATTTATCAATTTATAGAATCTAGGTTTTGTATTAGATTCATTTTGCATTCAGTTTTCTTTATCAATTTATCATAGGTTTATTCCCCAACATCATATGCTTAAATTTCAATGCACACTAAAACACCGACCGCAAACCCTATTTTTTAGGAAAACGAGCGCCCTAATTTGATAGCGTTGCAAACCACAAAATTTGTTCCCCACTCAACATTTGCCTTTGTTGCTAACACCTCTCTCATCATTAGTTATAGTGCCACATAATATTTTATCACTTAGGTGGCACTATATGATAATCATACTGGGGTATCTAATTCAATATCATGCAACCTCAAGCACTGATAACTAGACATATTGTTTCTCTTAAAAAATAGTCATATTACAGACTTTTCATAGTATTAATTGAGGAGAAAAAAGATACTAGTGTCATACTCCCTCGAGACAGGAATATAAGTCGGGCAATGGTTTTTAGGTCTTCAATTTGAGTAGTGAAACATGTGCTATATGCGACAAGAAATATATCTTTTGATTTGTCATCAAATGTAGTAAGTAAACATATATTTTTGGGACATTTCCATTTCTGCCCCTATCTCGAATCCACTACTTACATTTAGCCCTAATTTTCAGACCTACTTGGTTTTGCCCCTATTTCATTATGTGGTGTTATAGAAATACCCTCAAGTGATGTTTTATCTAGGTCTCTAATTTCTAGGCTTCATGACATTCATGTCTAGTTGCTGATGTTTTCCGTTCTTTTGTAGCATCCCTGAACATCTCCATGGATGGAAGTTCTTACTTTTTTTATGTTTGTGCTTTCAGAGAGAATACATCTTTTCAAGGATGCTACAAAACAACGGAAAGCACTGGCACCTATAGAGGAACATTGCAAAATTTAGAAAGAAGAGAAGACATGGCATCGCTAAAGGTTATTCCTATAACACCACACAATGAAATAGGGGGAAAACTAAGTAGGTCTGAAAATCAGGGGTAAATGTGAGTAGTGGCTTTGAATTAGGGGTAGAAATGTAAATGCGCCATTTTTGGTGGCATATTACACATGTTTCCCTAGTCAAGTTAAATATCTTAAAACATGTGCTCGACTTATATTTTCATCCGAAGGGAGTATCATGATATTGTATCGTAATAATGAGGCGGCATGATACGTCTCCGTCGTATCTACTTTTCCAAACACTTTTGCCCTTATTTTGGACTCTAACTTGCATGATTTGAATGGAACTAACCCGGACTGACGATGTTTTCAGCAGAATTACCATGGTGTTATTTATGTGCAGAAACAAACGTTATCGGAATGACCTGAAACTTCACAGAGCAACTTTTTGGAAAATATAAAAAATTCCTGCAAAATATGAAGGCCAGGGGCCCACCACCTGCCCACGAGGGTGGGGGCGCGCCCCCTACCTCGTAGGCACCCTGGAGCTCCTCCGACTCCAACTCTATATATTGTGTTTCGGGGAGAAAAACCCGAGGAGAAGAATTCATCGCGTTTTACGATATGGAGCTGCCGCCAAGCCCTAAAACCTCTTGGGAGGGCTGATCTAGAGTCCGTTCGGGGCTCCAGAGAGGGGAATCCGTCGCCATTGTCACCATCAACCATCCTCCATCACCAATTTCATGATGCTCATCGCCGTGCGTGAGTAATTCCATCGTAGGCTTGCTGGACGGTGATGGGTTGGATGGGATCTATCATGTAATCGAGTTAGTTTTGTTAGGGTTTGATCCCTAGTATCCACTATGTTCTAAGATTGATGTTGCTATGACTTTGCTATGCTTAATGCTTGTCACTAGGGCCCGAGTGCCATGATTTCAGATCTGAACCTATTATGTTTTCATCAATATATGAGTGTTCTTGATCCTATCTTGCAAGTCTATAGTCACCTATTATGTGTTATGATCCGTTAACCCCGAAGTGACAATAATCGGGATACTTACCGGTGATGACCGTAGTTTGAGGAGTTCATGTATTCACTATGTGTTAATGCTTTGTTCCGGTACTCTATTCAAAGGAGGCCTTAATATCCCTTAGTTTCCATAAGGACCCCGCTGCCACGGGAGGGTAGGACAAAAGATGTCATGCAAGTTCTTTTCTATAAGCACGTATGACTATATTTGAAATAAATGCCTACATTACATTGATGAACTGGAGCTAGTTCTGTGTCACCCTAAGTTATGATTGTTACATGATGAACCGCATCCGGCATAATTCTCCATCACCGATCCATTGCCTACGAGCTTTCCATATATTGTTCTTTGCTTATTTACTTTCCCGCTGCTATTGCTATCATCACTACAAAATACCAAAAACATTACTTTTACTACTATTACCTTTTGCTACCATTACCACTACTATCATATTACTTTGCTACTAAATACTTTGCTGCAGATATTAAGTTTCCAGGTGTGGTTGAATTGACAACTCAGCTGCCAATACTTGAGAATATTCTTTGGCTCCCCTTGGGTCGAATCAATAAATTTGGGTTGAATACTTTACCCTCGAAAACTGTTGTGATCCCCTATATTTGTGGGTTATCAAGACTATTTTCTGGCGCCGTTGCCGGGGAGCATAGATCTATTCTTTGAGTCACTTGGGATTTATATCTGCTTATCATTATGAAGAACTTGAAAGATCCAAGAACCAAGATTTATCCCTCAACTACGAGGGGAGGTAAGGAACTGCCATCTAGCTCTTCACTTGATTCACCTTCTGTTTTGAGTAAGCTTGTGACACCTAAACCTGCTTCTGCTATTCGTTCTGATATGTCGCATGTTATTGATGATGCCACTTTTGCTATACATGATACTTATGATGAAACTACTTCTATGCTTGATACTATTGTGCCACTTGGTGAATTTCTTGATGAACAACTTGCTAGGGCTAGAGAGATTGAAAATATTTAATCTGATAATACTGATGAAATTGATGGTGAAGACTTGCTTGTTATTCCTGAGGGTTACGTTTTTGATAAAGAAGCTTCTTTAGCTATTTTAGCTTGCAAGGATAGACATGAACTTAAGAGGTTATTAGCTAAATGGAATAAGCAATCTCTAAATGCTAGGATGAAACCTGACCCTGCTTTTGCTACTTCACCTATATGTGTTACCAATAAGGATTATGAATTCTCTGTTGATCCTGATATAATTACTTTGGTTGAATCTGATCCTTTTCATGGCTATGAATCTGAAACTGTTGTGGCACATCTTAATAAATTAAATGATATAGCCACCCTGTTCACTACTGATGAGAGAACTCGTTACTTTTATATCCTTAACATATTTCCGCTCTCATTAAAGGGTGATGCTAAGATATGGTTTAATTCTCTTGATCCTGGTTGTGTGCGTAGTCCCCGGGATATGATTTATTACTTCTCTGCTAAATATTTCCCTGCTCATAAGAAACAAGTTGCTTTAAGGGATATATATAATTTTGTGCAAATTGAAGAAGAGAGTCTCCCACAAGCTTGGGGGAGGCTTCTCCAATTACTTAATGCTTTGCCTGATCATCCTCTTAAGAAAAATGAAATACTTGATATCTTTTATAATGGACTAACCGATGCCTCCAGAGATTACCTGGATAGTTGTGCCGGTTCTGTTTTCAGGGAAAGAACACCAGATGAAGCTGAAATTCTATTGAATAATATGTTGACAAATGAAAATAATTGGACACCTCCGGAGCCAAATCCTGAGCCTATTCCTAAACCAACTCCGAAGAAGAGGGGTATTCTATTTCTCAGTCCTGAAGATATGCAAGCGACAAAGAAATCTATGAAAGAAAAGGGTATTAAAGCTAAAGATGTTAAGAATTTACCTCCTATTGAAGAAATACATGGTCTTAATTTACCGCCTTTTGAAGAAACGTATGATATTAATCCTTTACCTATTGAAGAAACTCATGGTCTTGATAACCCGACACAGGTAGTAAAGGTAAATTCTCTCTATGGATATGGTAAAGCTGAAATCCCATTTACTAAGTTTGCTAGCCCATGCTTAGATGAGTTTGATAAATTTATGGCTAAGCAAGAAGACTCTAATGCTTATTTTGGTAGACAATTGAAATACAATTCAAATATGCTTGAACACTTGGGTGATTATATGGCTAATGTCAAAGGTGAACTTAAACTTATTAGTAAACATGCTTCTATGGTTACCACTCAAGTAGAACAAGTACTTAAAGCTCAAAATGATTTGCTCAATGAATTGAATAGTAAGAATAATGATAATGATGTTAGAGTTATGACTAGAGGTGGTAAAATGACTCAGGAACCTTTGTATCCTGAAGGCCATCCTAAGAGAATTGAGCAATATTCTTAGAGAAATAATGTAGATGCACCTAGTCCTTCTAAAAGGAAGAAAAATAAAAATGATAGGACTTTGCATGCTTCTAGTGAACCTATTACTGAAACACATGAGAATCCAAATGATATTTCTATCTCTGATGCTGAAACACAATCTGGTAATGAACCTTAAACTAATGATAATATTAATAATAATGTTCATGATGATGCTCAACCTGCTGTTGATCTTGATAACCCACAATCAAAGAATCAACGTTATGATAAGAAAGACTTTGTTGCTAGGAAACATGGTAAAGAAAGAGAACCATGGGTTCAAAAACCCATGCCTTTTCCTCCCAAACCATCCAAGAAAAAGGATGATGAGGATTTTGAGCACTTTGCTGAAATGATTAGACCTATCTTTTTGCGTATGCGATTAACTGATATGCTCAAAACGAATCCTTATGCTAATTATATGAAAGATATTGTTACTAATAAAAGAAAGATACCGGAAGTTGAAATTTCCACCATGCTTGCTAGTTACACTTTTAAGGGTGGAATACCAAAGAAACTTGGAGATCCAGGAGTACCCACTATACCATGCTCTATTAAAAGAAACTATGTTAAAACTGCTTTATGTGATCTTGGAGCCGGTGTTAGTGTTATGCCTCTCTCTTTATATCGTAGACTTGATTTGAATAAGTTGACACCTACTGAAATATCTTTGCAAATGGCTGATAAATCAACTGATATACTTGTCGGTATTTGTGAGGATGTGCCTGTTATAGTTGCAAACGTTACTATTTTAATGAACTTTGTTATTCTTGATATTACCAAGGACAATAGTATGTCTATTATTCTTGGAAGACCCTTTTTGAATACTGCAGGGGCTGCTATTGATTGCACTAAAGGCAATGTCACTTTTCATGTTAATGGTAATGAGCATACGGTACACTTTCGGAGGAAACAACCTCAAGTTCATAGTATCAATTCTATTGGAAAAATTCCATCGATTATATTTGGAGGTTTTGAATTTCCTCTCCCTACTGTCAAGAAGAAATATGATATTCTTATTATTGGGGATGTGCATATCCCCGTTGAGGTAACATAGTGTTATTCGAAATTTCTCCGGTTCCATGTTATTCGAAATGAGTTCTTTAACAAGACTTGATCAGCCTTGTTAGTGGATTCCTTTTGATGATTATGAGATAGATGAAACTAGAAGGCACAACCTTCTGTACCCTCCTTTTACTTTCTGTTATTTATATTAAATAAAATAAAAATAGCATTTTTCTGTCTGTTATCTGATTATCCGTGCAATATAAAAATACCCCGAAAATAAAAGTTCTCCAAATGCCCTGAAATTTAAATATGATTTTTTCTGAAATATTTGAGAATATTTGGCACTGAGAACACAGCAGGGGGTCAACCACCTGCCCACGAGGGTCGAGGGCGCGCCCCCTATCTCGTGGGCCCACGGTGGCCCTCCTCCACTTATCCTTTCACCCACACACTCCTTCTTCCTCCACCAAACACGAATAACCAGCTCAAACCCAAGTCCAAGCTCGTTTTGCTGCCATTTTCGATCTCCTTGCTCAAATGTAACATCCCAAATTTTCAACTTGGAATGTTATACAATAGATCACCTTTGCATATCATATATTTGCATCTTGGGGTTGATCCTAGAAATTCTACGCAACTCAAGGACCCTCGGAGAGAGTTGGGGATTTGGTTATTTTCATATTTGAGTTTTCTCAAATTTTGAAAATAAGATCATTTGATTGTATTTATTTTTATCTTCAATTATTTCTATCACCAAAATATGAGAGAGGGAATAAAATGACTTTCCCAAAATAAAGAAATATTGAGGATTTAAATGATAAAATCAAATAAGATTTTGTTTTGGTTTTACTTGCTATTTTATTGAATTTAGGAAAAATGCGTGTTTTTAAAAATTGCATTTAGGCTCCAAATAAATGTTCATCCTATGCAGCTTGATTTTAGAAACTGGGGAAAATTTATTTCAGGATTTTTGGAGTCCATTTAGTATTCCTTTTGTTTGTGTTTCTGCGTGTAATAATTTTTTTAAAAAAAGGAGCGAACCGACTACGGGCCAGTTTCGGCCAGGACTCCCTAGCCGGGGCCTTTATATAGTGCGACCCCGGGGCCCGACCAGCCCACAGCCGCCGCCGCCGCCAAACCCTAGCCCCAAGCCGCCCGCCGCACCAGCCGCCGCCGCCGCCGAGGTCGATCTCGCCGCCGCCGGTTTTTTTTAGAAAACCGTTGGTTTTCGCCGGTTTTCGTTCCGTTTTTTTAGATCCGTTTTTTTAGATAGATCGTTTTTCTTCGGTTTAGTTTAATTAGCGATCGTTCGCTCGTTCGTTCGTTTTAACGAATGCGTTCATCGTTTAGATCCAGATAACGAACGTTCGTTCGTTAATCTGTTCGTCTTTTTTCTTTTTCTCGGATTTATTCCACGATTTTTCTGATCGCGATTTCTGATCCGATTTTCATTCTAGTATAACTTTTCGCTCGTTTATAGGAATCAGGAGATTCAAGCACCTGGAGTTTTGTCTCGAAACCCTCTTTCTGTTTAACCAACTCAAACAAGTTTTTGGCTCTATAAAATTTGACCTAGATCCAGATTAGTAAATGAAGCTTGTTTCTTTTGCAGTTTGTCTTTCGTTGCTTCGTTCGATTTGATTCTTTTGCCAACCGGAGTTCTTAAGTTGAACTTTCTGGTTAGATCTCTTATTTGAGTTTTACCTGTGCATTAGTTGAGTACTTATTGTATGCTTGTTTGTTTGTGATAGAGTACTCGTAGTGCGCCGCTTGCTACTTCAAATCGCTAGGTTTTGCGGATCATCAGCAAGGCAAGTAACACTTTGATCATACTTCATATTACCCAGTTTTTATTGCATTAGATCAACCCTCACACATAGCATGATTAGGATCTAATTAAATTGTGGGTTTGGGAAGTAGATGAGGTAGTACCTATTACCTGTTATTATCAAACCTTTGGGAGCTACTTCTACGTTTGCTTATTATGCCATGCTATGCTAGTAGACGTGGATTGGGTGAGTGTATCCATGACATATGTGAGTTTGTTAAATTAATGGTTTATCTAAGGTGGCAACTTAAATACACATCTGGGTGGATTGAGGCACCTGGGTATTCCAGCGATTGCCTGTTTTTCTTTTGGACCGCCACCCAGGCTCAAAGGGATCATGAGATTATTCATACTAGAAACTTCTGTGTGCAGCCACAAGCTACTATGGGCTCTAGCATAGTTGACTAAGTTGTGCGAACTCTTACAGTGGTGGACTAGCAGATGTAGGGGAAAGTAGGTGTAACGGTCTACCCGGTCGTAAGGTGCTAGCACTTCTGAAAGACTATGTCTCAGTCATCCGTTTCTCAAACATCATGTAGTGCAAGAATCCCAATGGAGGAGGTCGAGTCTTGTGGGGAAAAGTGCGCAAACCTCTGCAGAGTGTATAAACTAATCATGGTTAGCCGTGTCCCCGGTTATGGACAACTTGAGTATCTAGTACTTGGATTATCATGTGAATCTCATCATGTTACTCTAATTAATTTTGTTGGGTTTTAATGATGATATTTAATTGGGATTGAGAGGGTGTCTACACTCTCAATGTTTAACAACTACTATGATAGTTAAATAAAATGTATTCCTTTGCAGTAGGGAAAAATTGGCTTTACGCAAAAATGTAACCATAGAGCTTTCCGCCAGCCAAATATGCATGTAGTATATCCTTATTTCTTCATTGTTCTCTATGTGTTACCTTGCCAGCATATTCCATGTGCTGACCCGTTTCGGGCTGCAACGTTCATGTTGCAGACTTTTCAGACGACGAGTAAGGTGCCTTTAGGTCATGGTTCTATACTCAGTGATGCCGTTGGAGTTGATGGACTCGCTTATCTTCCAAGCCTTCCGTTGTTATCGTTATTAGATGGCCTTAAGCCATATTTATTGTAATAAGTTCTCTTTTGAGACACTCGATGTAATAAGTGTGTGATTGCTACTCTGTTATAAATCCTTCAAGTACTGTGTGGTGTCAGCATTACTGATCCAGGGATGACACCGGAGCACAGAGATTGGACCGTTTGAGGTCTGGTCGCTACATCAAAGCACCTCTCACAAAACTGCTTGGGGAGATTGTTCCTTGGTATGTGACTCCTCCATTGGTCCAATTAGTTTTTGTTCTAGTGCTTTATTCATTGCAAATTTTTGCTACTTAGGTGACCCTGTTCTTGAGCTTGCATGTCAAATTTGTATGGTTCCAAGTAGTTTTGATGCATGATATAGGCTCTAGTCACTTGTAGGAGTAGTTGCTATCAATATTATTGAGTTTGGTTTACTTTTATTTTGAAGTTACTAAAAATTTCAGAAATTTTTCAGAGGAAGAAATATGCTTAGGAAAATTTTGCAAGGTGGTTCCTCAAGGAAGCAAGGACCCAAGCTTGTAATGCGCGATGCTGGTGAAGAGCCACCAAGAGACGCTCCAGTGCGTCCTTGTGAGTGGCATTCTGAAAACTTTATGGATCAAGTAGGAATTAAGGAAGAATTCAACGCATATTTGCGTAACGCCGATCTTGTGAGCTTCGAGGAAGAGAAATGCAGCCAGTATCACAATATCACTAGTACCTTTGTGAGGAGGTTTGAATTTTCATCTTCACGTAATTCTCCAACTGTCCTGTTTGATCTTTATGAAAATTCTTATACTATGGACTTAGAGGATTTTACTACTGCTTGCAAACTTCCACAATGGGGTAGTATCAGGGATCCTCGCAAATCTGAATTTAGAGATTTTCTTGCTAGCATAACTGTGGGAGAATCTAGAGATATAACACAAGCCACAATAGGGAGCATTCACTTTCCTGCTATACATTATTTTGCTCTCTTCATAGGTAGATGCATAAATGGTAAAGATGAAGCATGTCACATGTGTGTCCCTGACCTCAGTATTCTTAGGAGTGTTGTGTTAGGAGATAAATCCTATAATTTGGGAGCCATTGTTGCACGTAGGTAGCATCTTAATAGATTTGATGGAGATTTCTTTGGGGGAATTTATGCAACCCGCATAGCTAATTTTCTTGATGTAGCCATACACGAAGATGATTTTGAATTACCCCCTGCTTACCTAGACTTTAATGCTATGGTTCACCACTAGTTCGTCGAGAGGAATGAATCACCTCTCTAGTATCGACTAATCTTTGACAGATGTCGTGCTGTCCAAATTACTCTCCCAGCTCCTGCCTTCTTTGATCATCAGGCAAAAGGAAGATATGTTATTACCAGAGAGGAGACAGATGAGTACGAGAGGAGAGCAGAGGCCGCTCGTCGCCACGCTGCAGCTTAGGAGGGTGATAGCCGCTGCATCTCAGTACGACCCCAACTATTATTATGGATATCCGCCAGGCCAGCCGTGGCCATAGACCAACTTAGGCCAAAAGCCTAAGCTTGGGGGAGTACGTATTTCCCACCGACATTACATTTATGTTCACACACTCATTGCTAGATGTCGGTGCTCATACTTTTTCATTTGTATCATCCATGCTAGTTTAATTTCTATGCTTTCTTCTTCTGTGTTTAATAAACCTTAAGAAAAACCAAAAAAATAGTTGTAGCTTTTAATTAGTTTACTTTCCATGCTTGTAGTAGTAATTAAAAAGAAAACCGAAAAAGATTTCTTGTTCTTCGTTTACTTGTTGGGAGCTCTTCCGTGTAAATAGTTTATTTCTTTTCTTTCATTTGGGGGTCGATAGGAGAAGACCATAATTAAATTGTTGAAGTGGCTCTTGTATGCATACTTGTTGATCTAACGAAAGAGCCCATATTGCCTTGTCTTCTCCTGTTTATTGAATGCTTGCAGATTCCAGCTTAGTCCAATGCACGTGCACTATTATTATTATTCACATCATTCGGTCGTGCAAGTGAAAGGCAATTATGACAATATATGATGGACTGACTGAGATGAGAAAAGCTGGTATGAACTCGACCTCTTTTGTTTTTGTAAATATGATTAGTTCATCATTCCAGATTCAGCCTATTATGAATAAATATGTTTGCAATGACAACTAGAGATCATAGTTTCTTGTGCCATGCTTGATTAGCTATGAGTTATAATGGTTTACCTTGCGTGCCAACATGCTATTAAAATGGTTGTGATGTGGTATGATAGGGTGGTATCCTCCTCTGAATTATTTAAGTGACTTGACTTGGCGCATGTTCACGCATGTAGTTGAAACAAAATCAACATAGCCTTCATGATATTTATGTTCATGGTGGATTATATCCTACTCATGCTTGCATTCGGTGTTGATTAATTTTAATGCATGTTCATGACTGTTGTCGCTCTCTAGCTGGTCGCTTCCCAGTCTTTTGCTAGCCTTCACCTGTACTAAGCGGGAATACTGCTTGTGCATCCAATCCCTTAAACCACAAAGTTATTCCATATGAGTCCACTATACCTACCTATATACGGTATCTACCTACCGTCCCAAGTAAATTTTTATGTGACAAACTCTAAATCTTCAAATAAATATCCTGTTTTGTATGCTCGAATAGCTCATGTATCAACTAGGGCTGTCTGTATCTTCCATGTTAGGCGGGTTATTCTCAAGAGGAGTGGACTCCGCTCCTCACTCACGAGATAAATGGCTGGTCACCGGGATGCCCTGTCCCATGCTTTATGCAAACTAAATCAAAATAATTGCAAACAAAACTCCCTCTGGGACTCTTGTTAGTTGGAGGCACTCGTTGTTTCGAGCAAGCCATGGATTGATGCTTGTTGGTGGAAGGGGGAGTATAAACTTTACCATTCTATTTGGGAACCGACTATAATGTGTGTAGCATGGAAGATATTTCCACCTCTTCGTTGTTATATTGACAATGAAAGTATACCGCTCAAAATATTATTCACCTCTATTTCAAAACCGAGCTCTGGCACCTCTACAAATCCCTGCTTCCCTCTGCGAAGGTCCTATCTATTTACTTTTATGCTGAGTCATCATCCTCTTATTAAAAAGCACCAGTTGGATAGCACTGCTGTCATTTGCATTCATTACTGTTAATTTACATTGAGTATGACTCGACTGGATCTCTTTTACCATGAATTACAATGTCTAGTCAGTCCTTGGTCTTTAAAGGTGCTCTGCATTTATGTTTTGCGGTCTTAGAAAGGGCTAGCGAGATACCATCTTGTTATATCATATTATGATTGTTTTGAGAAAGTGTTGTCATCCGAGATTTATTATTATTGCTCACTAGTTGATTATGCTATTGATATGAGTAAACTTTAGACCTAAGCGTTATTGCAAATGTGGTTAGTTATAATCTTTGCTGAAAACTTGAATGCTGGCTTTACATATTTACAACAACAAGAGCAAACAGAGTTTGTAAAAGTTTTTCTTTATCACTTTCAGTTTGTCAACTGAATTGCTTGAGGACAAGCAAAGGTTTAACCTTGGGGGAGTTGATACGTCTCCATCGTGTCTACTTTTCCAAATACTTTTGCCCTTGTTTTGGACTCTAACTTGCATGATTTGAATGGAACTAACCCGGACTGACGTTGTTTTCAGCAGAATTACCATGGTGTTATTTATGTGCAGAAACAAACGTTCTTGGAATGACCTGAAAGTTCACGGAGCAACTTTTTGGAAAATATAAAAAATACCTGCAAAAGATGAAGGCCAGGGGGCCCACCACCTGTCCACGAGGGTGGGGGCGTGCCTGCCCCCCTAGGGTGCGCCCCCTACCTCGTGGGCCCCCTGGAGCTCCTCCGACTCCAACTCCAACTCTATATATTGTGTTTCGGGGAGAAAAAACCGGGGAGAAGAATTCATCATGTTTTACGATATGTAGCCACCGCCAAGCCCAAAAACCTCTCGGGAGGGCTGATCTGGAGTCTGTTCGGGGCTCCAGAGAGGGGAATCCGTCGCCATCGTCATCATAAACCATCCTCCATCACCAATTTCATGATGATCACCGCCGTGCGTGAGTAACTCCATCGTAGGCTTGTTGGACGGTGATGGGTTGGATGGTATCTATCATGTAATCGAGTTAGTTTTGTTAGGGTTTGATCCCTAGTATCCACTATGTTCTGAGATTGATGTTGCTATGACTTTGCTATGCTTAATGTTTGTCACTAGGGCCCGAGTGCCATGATTTCAGATCTGAACCTATTATGTTTTCATCAATATATGAGTGGTCTTGATCCTATCTTGCAAGTCTATAGTCACCTATTATGTGTTATGATCCGTTAACCCCGAAGTGACAATAACCGGGATACTTACCGGTGATGACCGTAGTTTGAGGAGTTCATGTATTCACTATGTGTTAATGCTTTGTTCCGGTACTCTATTAAAAGGAGGCCTTAATATCCCTTAGTTTCCGTAAGGACCCCGCTGCCACGGGAGGGTAGGACAAAATATGCCATGCAAGTTCTTTTCCATAAGCACATATGACTATATTCGGAATACATGCCTACATTACATTGATGAACTGGAGCTAGTTCTGTTTCACCCTAGGTTATGACTGTTACATGATGAACCGCACCCGGCATAATTCTCCATCACCGATCCATTGCCTACGAGCTTTCCATATATTGTTCTTTGCTTATTTACTTTCCCGCTGCTATTGCTATCATCACTACAAAATACCAAAAACATTACTTTTACTACTGTTACCTTTTGCTACCGTTACCACTACTATCATATTACTTTGCTACTAAATACTTTGCTGCAGATATTAAGTTTCCAGGTGTGGTTGAATTGACAACTCAGCTGCTAATACTTGAGAGTATTCTTTGGCTACCCTTGTGTCGAATCAATAAATTTGGGTTGAATACTTTACCCTCGAAAACTGTTGTGATCCCCTATACTTGTGGATTATCACGGCACTATGTGTAGTGCAATATAAGAAATTAGGTCATCCAAAATACTAATATATGATATATTATGAACTATAGAGGTAGCATCATACACTGCTATTTATCGTATGCATGATACTCCCACTATGATCAGCTTTAGGTTGCCTCTAATGCTTGAATGCGAAGGAGCGTTGAGAGGAGAAAATAGGAGGGAGGGGAGGATAGTTGCATGCATACTTCGTCCATGTGTTCCATGTGTTCCATCCAAAATAGGTGTGACGCCCCCGACTCAATCGTACACTAATCATACACGCAAACGTGTATGATCAAGATCAGGGACTCACGGGAAGATATCACAACACAACTCTACAAATAAAATAAGTCATACAAGCATCATATTACAAGCCAGGGGCCTCGAAGGCTCGAATACAAGAGCTCGATCATAGACGAGTCAGTGGAAGCAACAATATCTGAGTACAGACATAAGTTAAACAAGTTTGCCTTAAGAAGGCTAACACAAACTGGGATACGGATCGAAGGAGGCGCAGACCTCCTGCCTGGGATCCTCCTAAACTACTCTTGGTCGCTGTAAGCGGGCTACACATAGTAGTAGGCACCTTCCGAATAGTAGTAGTCGTCATCAACGGTGGCGTCTGGCTCCTAGACTCCAGCATCTGGTTGCGACAACCAAAAAGAAAGGAAAGGGGGAAAAGGGGGGAGAAAGCAACCGTGAGTACTCATCCAAAGTACTCGCAAGCAAGGAGCTACACTACATATGCATGGGTATCAAATGGAATAAGGGTATCATATGTGGACTGAACTGCAGAATGCCAGAATAAGAGGGGGATAACTAATCCTGTCGAAGACTACGCTTCTGGCCACCTCCATCTTGCAGCATGTAGGAGAGAGTAGATGGTAAGTTCACCAAGTAACATCAAGTAGCATCGTATAGCATAATCCTAACCTATGATCCTCCCCTCGTCGCCCTGTGAGAGAGCGATCATCGGTTGTATCTGGCACTTGAAAGGGTGTGTTTTATTAAGTATCCGGTTCTAGTTGTCATAAGGTCAAGGTACAACTCCAAGTCGTCCTGTTACCGAAGATCACGGCTATTCGAATAGATTAACTTCCCTGCAGGGGTGCACCACATATCCCAACACGCTCGATCCCATTTGACCGGACACACTTTCCTGGGTCATGCCCAGCCTCGGAAGATCAACACGTCGCAGCCCTACCTAGGCACAACAGAGAGGTCAGCACGCCGGTCTAAATCCTATGGTGCAGGGGTCTGGGCCCATCGCCCATTGCACACCTGCACGTTGCGTGCGCGGCCGAAAGCAGAACTAGCCCCCTTAATACAAGAGCAGGCTTACGGTCCAATCCGGCGTGCGCCACTCAGTCGCTGACGTCACGAAGGCTTCGGCTGATACCACGACGTCGAGTGCCCATAACTGTCCCCGCATAGATGGTTAGTGCGTATAGGCCAGTAGCCAGACTCAGATCAAATACCAAGATCTCGTAAAACGTGTTAAGTATCCGCGAACACCGACCAGGGCCAGGCCCACCTCTCTCCTAGGTGGTCACAACCTGCCCTGTCGCCCCGCCATGAAGTAACAGTCGGGGCCGTCTGGAACCCAGGCCCACCTCTACCGGGATGGAGCCACCTGCCCCTTCAGCCCCCATCTCCGAACAGTATCATAAGTAATGTAACAGTATAAGTATATATCATATGCTCGTCATCAGCCCCGAAGTGATCACGGCCCAGTAGTATAGCATGGCAGACGGACAAGAGTGTAGGGCCACTGATGATGATCTAGCATCCTATACTAAGCATTAGGATTGTAGGTAAAGGTAACAACAGTAGTAGCAAGGACAGGCTATGCATCAGGATAGGATTAACGGAAAGCAGTAACATACTACACTACTCTAAAGCAAGCAGTATAGAGGAGAGTAGGCGATATCTGGTGATCAAGGGGGGGGGGGCTTGCCTGGTTGCTCTGGCAAGAGAGAGGGGTCGTCAACTCCGTAGCCGTACTGGGTAGCAGCAGCGTCGGTCTCGGTGTCTAGCGAGAGAAGAAGGGGGAAGAAACAATAAATATTTAAGCAAACAGATGCATAGCGATGCATGACATGACAAGTATCGGTGCTAGGGGTGCCCTAACGCGGTATGAGGTGATACCGGTGAAGGGAGGAATCAACCGGGAAAGTATCTCCGGTGTTTCGCGTTTTCGGGCAGAGGAGCCGGAGGGGGAAAGTTGCGAGTTTGATATGTTAGGGGTCTGTGATGGACGAACGGGCTGCGTATCCGGATTCGTCTCGTCGTTCTGAGCAACTTTCATATATAAAGTTTTCCGATCCAAACTACGGTTTATTTTCTATGAATTTCCAAAGTTTAAAATGTTTTCTAGAATTTCGGAATTTCTACCAAGTCTTTGAATCTGTTTATTGACTAGCCAATTTGTGAGGGCTATAATGGGTTATTCATAGCTCTACTGGGGATGATTCCTATAGATGATTTACTCTACTCCAAGATTACTACCAATACATGCCATCAGTGCACTTAGCTAGTCCGAATACAGCCCCAAACTAGCCTAATTAGTAATCTGTTTCTTCAGTTTTCTTTGTTAACAGAAGATTCACTTTTGTCATTTTTGTAGCAATTAATCCATGCACCTAACAGACTTGTTCCAGTGAGATGAAATGGAGTTGGTCAAGTGTACAAACTATTCCCATCATTTTTATTTATTTTCGAAGTGATTTGCTGTCTATTTTGTTGATGCAAAAAGGGCTAGTCAATAAGCAGCAGCAGTACAAAGCTAGCTACCCCTACAGTAACATTCAGTTACTGTAGCGCAGTAGCGGCAGAAGTGGACGCGGCCACACTGCACGCACACACAATGCTAGGGCTAAGAGAATATTGCATTTTGTGATTTTTGTAGGATTTAGTCCATGCATCAAATAAATTTGGTCCAGTGGGTAAACTGAAGTTTGTCAAGTGTACTTCCTACACATATTATTTTTACTCATTTTAGCACTTGATTAGCTATTGTTTATGGGCTGTTCAGATAGCTAAACGGCGTAGCAGCACAAAAGCTAGCTACCGCTACAGTAACTGAATGTTACTGTAGCGGAGCAGCAGCAGAGTGTAGCGGCGCGATGCAGCGCTAGGCGGCGGCGGCGAGCAGCAGAGGAGCTGCAGCAGCGAGCAGCAGCAAAGCAGGGGAGAGGCTGCGGGCGCGCGCGTGCGACAGCGGCAGTGGCCACGGCGCGAAGCAGCAACAGGCGAGCAGGCAGCGCGAGTGGGGAGGCAGAGGAGGAGCGGTCAGGCGCAGGTCAAGCGCCATGGGCGCGACCAGTGCGGCGTGCACGCGGAGCGGCTAGGCGAGTAGGCGAGCCGAGCGGGGAGGTAGGGCGACGACCACGACACGACGACAGCGTGCGCGCGGGCATGCTGCGACGGGCAGCAGGTGCAGCAGGCAAAGGCGTGCGTGGGTGGGCACGCACAGACGTGGCCGGGCGCAGCCGATCGCGGCCAGAGGCGTGCGGTGCGGGTAGGGCTTGGCCCGGGCGCACGCGTGCGAGGGCACTGCCCGGGGCGGCCAGAGGTGTGGACTACGGCGGCGACTAGCGGCGGCCGATGCGGTGCTCGATGAAAGCTTCACTGCAGAGCACACGCGAGCAAGCCGCATGGTGCAATCGATTCAACGGAGTGCCTGGAGCACACATGCATCGCGGACGGGTCCAGAGAGGCCCTGCGTGCTTGACCTCATCGCCCATGGCGGACAGTGGTGCGACAACTCATGGGGATGTCGCTACGGAAAGAAATCGAGCATGGGTTGAGAGGGAAAACGACAATGAGCTCACAGCAGAGCTTGGAGAAGGCACGACAAGGCTGGAGCTCGTTGGAGAGGCGCGGATCGAGCGGCGTCGACCGGTGGATGTAGTCGGGGAAGGAGGCGGATGGAGATGGCTCGAGGGTGCTCCGGCTCGACCCGGTGCTTGCAGTTGGTGTAGAAGAGGACGCGGTGCTCCTGGACAGCTTGGAACGGCGCGGGGGAGCCAGTGGCCGCGACGACGGCGATGTGCCAGCGACGAGCCCACTCGGGCGAATGAGACAGAGAGGGAGGCTGCGAGAGGGAGAAGGTGGCGGCTAGGGTTCGACAGCGGGAGAGAGGAGGGGCTCGGGGGGGCTTTATCCTCTCAGGGGCATCGCCGGATGGTCGCCGTGTGGCCATCCGCAGCCATGGACGGGGCGCGCACGTCCACGGCGCTCCTGGTGAGCAGTAGGAAGGAGGAGGTGGCGAGGTGGGCTGGGCTCCCACTGTTGACATAGAGCCCAGTTCACTAGTAGTTTATGGTTTTTTTTATGTTTCTTTTATCCCTTCTCTGATTTGTAAAGTGTTAGGCCATCCATTCACTTATGTAAAATATGAGACTTGTCTCAATAAATTACTTGCAATATTTAGCACTGCCAGAAAAAGGTTTCGTGATCAAATGATTTCATTTGAATTTTTAATAAATGATTTGGCACTTTAAAATTCTGCTTTGGTGCTATTTCATGTTGTTTAAGTCACATAATGAATCCAGGTGATGTTGTATTTCTAAAGATAATTAGTTATGAATTATTTCATATTTAATGAACATTTTATTTTCTAATTTGAACAACTTTTATTTTTCACTTTAAATTTGAATTGCAATTTGCATTGGAATTGGAAACGAGATATGATGCAAATGATGATCAAGCATAGTTAATCATGGTGACTTGGCATAATCAGAGGGTGATCACTGTGGTGTGAGGCTGGGGATGTTACAATAGGACTAAAGTAGGGTGAATAGTCATATCGAAACTTCTACTTCTTACGGTTGGCTATTTTAGAACAAGATAACATGGAGTAGAAAACCTTAGGAACTTGTCAAGTAAGGTAGAAACAATTCCGAGCAATAGAAATTAAAAACTTGCATATGAGGTAGGGTTAAGAGAATGCAAATACTTGTGACGCAAGGATATTTTCCCGTGGTTCCGATAGTTGGCATTATCGTGTACCCATGGAGGCTTCGAACCAAAGGTTACAGGATCACAAGGATCCTGGTTGTGTCACCCATCAAGCGGCCTATCAAGCACAACCAACCTATTTCATCACGGCTTGCACTTAGAAATCTCACTTGGGGTAGCATCTATGATGCACAAACGCCACGCAAGAGTAACCAGCAAAACAAAGTAAGTTGAAGAGAACTCCTTGAATGATCTTCAATCAAAGCTCCTTCAATAATCCATAGGAACAATTTTTGGCAAGATTAGGATTGTTGCGAAAGAAGTGGACTTGACGTGTAGGGATGAATTTATTGGCCTTCAAACAAACAAAGAAGTGAACATGGAATCACCGTTCAAATAAACTTGAACAACCAGGGCAACATTCTAAAACCCACCAGAAACACAACACTCAAAAGTGTTGATTGAGAATAGACCATTGGTTCTAAATTAAAAGGTAGTGCTTTTTCTGTGGGGATAGAATGACTTGGAAGTACCAGGTAAAACCAGCTTCTTGGTAGTACGGTAGTAGATAAAGGGTGAGTCGACTCGGGAGCACCAGAAGAAAAGTGCAGAAGTACGGAAGATTATATTATGACTCACAAAGAAGCAAACATTAATGACTCGGAAGTGTTGATGTGAATAGTTATACTCAAAAGTGTCGGAGCAAACAGAAAATGCTTCAAGGTCCATTTGCTTGGTAGTTCTGGAACAAATTAAATGATGGTTTCGAACTATAGAATCTAGGTTTTTTATTTGAACATGAAAAATTCTAAGTGCTTCGATAGCATAGGAACATAAATCTTCGGAAGTAACGAGGCCTAGAAAACTCATACGAAGAAATGACTAGAGATTGGATTTGAGGACTTTGGTCAAGGATTGTTCTTGAAGTCCACTCCAAAGTGCTTTTGCTTGTGCCCTCTTGATAGTATGATTGTCCTACACTCAATGTGAATCATTGGATTAACAAAACAGATAGAAAATACAAACCAAATGCTTAAGGTAGACAAGGGCATGTAAAGTTCTTGATAGGGATCACCGATGATATTCCAGTTATAAGCTTCGATTGATCCCGGAATAAACTCAATAAAACCATCAATACTCCTCTTTAATGATTTTTTCATAAATCACCAAAATCAGCGGGGTGTCTTGGAGATGTACTCTCAATCCTGCTTCTCTTCTCTTCTCTCTCTCTCTCTCTCACACACACTCTCTACTAGGATTTTGATGATGTGGAATAGACTATATCTTACCGAGTAAGACTACTTATACATGCTCTTATGCTACTGTTGTCCTACAAGTGAATAGGGTATATAGTTGTAGCCTTTCTGAAGTAAGAGTATGGGTACCACATAACCTAGGAAGTGGTCTTGTGCATCTTATAGAGGTTTATCAAGTGTGCTTGCAAGTGATTTCTAGCCAAAGCAAAGTTGTGGAAAGAGGAAATTTTACAAGTGCGAACAAGAATTTAAATACGCTAGAATATTAACTAAGAACAAGGGAGTAAACGAGAGTTGTGGAAATAACAGTAGGGTTGAGGCGTTCTCCGAAAAAATGGATTCACCACTAGCATTTATGTTACTTAATCACGCGGGAGCACAATTCTTATTTTACTCCGAAAATATAATAAGGATTATATATGGAGGCGTATGGGTGGAGCCTAATAAGGATACATGCATATGATTGCAGCTCAGCGTCACGCAAGCGACAACCATTCTTCCACCTATCGGCAGAAGTGATGATTATTAAGGGTTTACCCATGCACGCGCCTTAAAGTTCTTAGGTCTCTATTGCTCCCCATACCAGTGGTCAACTAAGGAGAGAGCAGCTTCTGTCATCACAATACCCCAACTCCTGGCCTTGCGATTATAGTAAGATCCTTCGTGTCCACAAAGGCTAAATGTTGTGTGGTCGACTTCACATGACATCATGAAGAATAATTAACAAAAACATAATTCATGGATCAAATATCATACAGGTTCAGTTCATACACATACTCGGGGAGGTTCCTCTATATCCCCGAAAACTCAGGAACTCGAACATGGAGACGCAAAGCATCGCCATGGTATTCATGCCAATAATAGATGAATCCTTAACGTATTCCACATATGAATCCACACTAGGGGTTTGGAATTACATCCAGATGAATAGAGAAGTCAATGTTGAGGATGTACATGATAATGATGATGCTGGTTGATGTCGTAGTCTCCTTGATCGAGGCAATCACGTGGTGGTGCCCTTTTGTCGATTCCCCCTCCCGAACCCTTTTGAAGGTGGAATTTTCTTCTTCTATTTCGTGGTTGTGGTCTCTCTGTTTATCACATGGAAGATTCGACCACATGGGATTAAAGTAGTCAACCAAGGGGGGCGGCGCCATACAGTATGACCAATTTTGTTCGTACTACACATTGTCTTCTCTCATGGATAGCTCTGCGTAATTAGTTTTCATCCCACTTGTTCGTCACTTCATATGGAGGATTTTTATGACGTCAATTAGCATTATTTCTAGCCAAAAATGAGAGTTTGTTCATCAATGGTTAACATCACTTGCTTCATTGGGAACCTGGTGAAATCAGGTAAAAAGGACGTGCAAACACGACAAAATACGAAACATCCTGAGACTACAATGCAAAAACACAAGGTAAAATGGTGCAAAATACACTCATGAGCGACACAATCATGCATGCGCTCGACTTTATGATTCAGACACAAGGTAAAATGGTGCATGAGTACTTTTAAAGAACCGATGTTATTGCGCTTTTGCTAAAATATTGTATTTATGTCCAAAAGTATATGTGTTTACAATCCTACTTCATTAATAAAATGACAAACTTGTTTACAGAAAAAGACATCTTACTTGCAAGATCACAAGGTTTATTCAAATCAGATGCCACCGAAAATTGGGCGTGCCAATGTTTTGCTTGATGCTAGACAATAGAATGTCTCGCTTCAGGCAGTCCCCTGATTAAGCCGGTCCAGTGCGGACACAAGCCTTGACATTTTGAATTCTTTTTTTGTTTTTTCACTTTTGCTTGTATTTTTAAATATTATGAATATATCTATTATTTAATTGTGTTTATATAAATTTTCTAAAAATACTATTCATGCATTTAAAAAAAGTTATGTATAGAAAAATGTTTTTGGTGTATACAAAAAATGTGCAATGTGTGCGCAAAAAAGTAGAAATCAGAAAATATAAGTTCTCATTTTTTCTGAAAAAAGGTAATCATGCATTTTAAAAATTAAATGTATATAGGTTTTTTTCGATATATGCGAAAATTGTATGCAACAAAATTTACAACTTGTTTGAAAAAAGGTAGACCTTAAAATATATAAGTTATGAAAAGTGTTAACCATGTATTTGGAGAATTTCAAACCTGCATACAAAAAAAATTCTGATGTATCCAAAAAATGTACAATGTGTATGAAAAAATTGACATAAAAATATATGTCTTAAAAATGTTAATCATATATTTGAAAGTTTGAAAATATATATACATATAAATATTCCTGATGTATAAAAAATGTACAATATTTACTGAAAAAGTAGACATAAAAATACTTTTTAAAAAATATTAACCATAAATTCCCAAAATATTAAATATACATATAAAAAATATTCCTGGTGTATACCAAAAATATACAACGCGTACGGATAAAGTAGAAATCAAAAAAAACAATTCGACAGAAATGTTAATCTTGTTTCCCACAAAAAGTTAATCACATATTTTTTAATATTTGTGATGACATATTTTAAAAATGTAAACATGTATATAAAATGTTTTCCTAATGCAAGCGAAAAATGTATAAAGAAACCAATAAAAACAGAAAAGGAAACACAATGAAACCAAGGAAAACAAGTGAAGAAAAGCAGAAAAATGAAAAAAAAAACTGTGAAAGAAACAGAAAAAACAATGAAAAGAGGGAAACCCAAAGAAAACCAATAAAGAAATAAAAACCGATAATCTATACCTTTTTTGAGGTAAAATCTATGCCTTTAATAATTATAAATGGGTATTTTTTTCTGGCGGTAAGTCACCGAAATTTATCCTGAAATTGCAAAATATTACCCACCGATGCTTGTTAAAAAACGTTTTACACGCGTGATTTGCCGCCTGGGAAGGCCCATGCAGTAGGAACCATTTATACTGCGCTCTCCGCGCTGGGAATAGACATGGCGCACCTGTTTGGCTAGCCCATATCAAGGCGGCCTGTTTTTATTTTTCGTTTTCCTTTTTCGTCTTTGTGTTTTTCTACTTTGGGACTTCAGAAAAGTCCTGGAAATTTAGAAAATAGAAAATTTGAAATAAAATGTTTAATAATTCATAAATGTTTATGGATTAAGGAAATATTCATGTTTTTAAAAAAATGCCCGAATATTCACAAAATGTTCGCAATTTTGAAAACAAATGTTCAGAAAATTAAGAAAATACTCATGATTTTCTAAAAATGTTCGTGTGTTAAAAAATCTTAATAAAATTAAACAAAATTTTGTCAATTCAAGAAATGTTTGTGAATAGAAAAATATCCTAGAAATTCAAAAACTATTTGTGACTTACAAAATGGTTTATTGACTCATAAAATGTTCGCTGATTTAATAAATGATCTTGCATTTGAAAATATATTCGTTAAACCAAAAAAATATTCGCGAATTTCAAAAATGGTTCCACCAATTTCCAGAAAAATGTTTGTCCATTCTAGAAACGTTCGCCTATTCAAGAAAAATTTATTAAAAATGTTTAAAATTTTAATAAATGTTTGCAAATAGTATAGAATGTTTATAAATTCAAAACAATTCATGATTTTAGAAAATGTTCGAAAATCTGTAAAAATGTTCACGAATTGTAAATATGTTCATGATTTCAAATATGTTCACGAGTTTAAGAAAATGTTTATGATTTTCATAAATTGTACTTTCTCCGTTTCTAAATATTTATCTTTTTGTAGATTTCAAATGGATGACCACATACAAATGTATATAGACATATTTTAAAGTATAGATTCATTCGTTTTGCTCCATATGTAGTCATTTGTTAGAATCTCTAGAAAGACAAATATTTAGAAACAGAGGGAGTAGCATTTTCGCTGGGAATCAGCCGAAACTCGAAAATGTGTATGGCGCAAGTGAGGATATATATGACACACGGATAAGGAACTGGCCTATCGTCTGGACACCACGGAGTCAACACGTCAATGCAACACCATAATTTTCTATCCTGCCGTGCGCGAGCCATCCAGTAACCAAGAATTGTACCAGCAGCCAGTAACTAATAGACCTAAATAATAATTGAAGACCACTAGTCCATTCTATACGTAAAAAAAGGTAATCAAACTGCCGCTGCGGCAGCAGCGACACGCCAAAACCTTGCGCAAAATCCTTGAGCCACCGAACACTATAAATTGCCGCGAAAACGTTGGTGGCAGCACTGCATCCTCAACTCCTTCCTCCTTCCTCATCAAAGTTTAATCATCTTGCAGCAAGCACGTACAACTCATAATACACTCTGGTCTCTACACTCAACTCGGCTCATCATGCTCAGCCTTTACCCGAGGCTCTCGGCGAGCTTCCGCCACAGCGACGCGGACGCGGACGCCGACAGAAACGACGACGTCTCCAGGTACCGCGCCTTCTACGGCATCGCCGTCGCCTGCGTGGCCATCCTCCTCTTCTGCGTGCTCGGCGTCACCGTCGGCGCCTGGATGGCCGGCGCCTTCGCGGCCGCGGTCGCGTCGCTGCTGGTCGTCCTCGGCTGCTTCGCTCCCAGGACATCATGGGTTCACCGCCGGGCGGGGAGGCCGGTGAGTCCCGTGCTTGCTCTCACGGCTAGGTCAGGCGGGCGGCCGCGAGCGCCCGGCCGGTGCACGCGCGCGCACGTGGTGGACGCGCCGCCGGCGTTCGCGTACGTGTGCCCGCTGGAGGCAGGCGACAGCGACGGCGAGCTGGCGGCCCGGAGCTGCGTGATGTGTCCGGTCTGCCTGGAGGACATCCACGGCGGCGAGATGGTGCGGCAGCTGCCGGCGTGCAGGCACCTGTTCCACGTGGAGTGCATAGACATGTGGCTGGACTCGCACAGGACGTGCCCAATGTGCCGGTGCGTGATCTCGCCGCCGCCGACGGTGACAGCGAAAGCCTCGGAGCCGGAACAGGCGCCGCAGTCGTCGGATGAGGCGTTGCCACCGGTGTAGTTCTTTTTTGCTGCTGAGCAGCGGAGTGTATATACGACTGTCGTTTACCGAACATGCCTTTTCTACGATACTACTGGTGTAAATGAACAGTGTTACTACTATTCGGAGAACGTGTACCACGTAGTTATGCATAGTTTGCTTCTTCTTTTGGCGAGTATGCATATTTTGCTAACCAAGACAGGTTGTGATGAGACGGAAATAAGTCAAAACTGTGCAACTGATCTCGAGCGGTAAACCGGGACAATATTGGTTCAAATTATATACACATACCCAACACGAGTAATGCTAGACATTCGTAATTTTTCTTGTGTGTTTTATGTAAGCAGCAACGTGGAGCAATATTATTGGATCGGGAGGGGGAAGGGGGCCCACCCGCCCTGAAATTCAAAAATTAGGAGGGGGGGGGGGGCAGAAGAATAGATTGAAAATTTACGTAGGAGCTCGTAAGGTCTAGGATTATTGTACCCAATACTAATACTCCGTGTATGAACTTTAAAAAAATACTTACTCGCTAAAAAACTCATAGGGTGTTAGGACCGAGAGTATATCGACCAGAGAGAGGGGGAGTGGTGCATGGGAGATTCAACATTTTCTTTCGAAAGTTTTGAACATATCCCAAACACAACAGCGGAAATAAAGTACGATGGGAAACAGCTCAATCAATCGTGATGTTGGGGAGCATAATCATCGACGTAGGAAGCAATTATGGAACGGGCTTGCAATAACACAGGTTTGATCCCAGGGATAGTAATACTATAGGCAATCACATGAAGTAACATGAGAGAAAACATGACATGAAAAGCGAAGGAAAACTATAGTGATATAACACAGATGTACGGAAGAGTATGACAGAGATGATGAAGACAATGATGAGAATGCAACAGGATGAACACAAGAATATCTGAAGTGAGCAACAGAGATGATCGATGTGAATAAATGATACAACAGGTGATAGTGATCGGATGAACTGTCTACACAGAGCATGAAAGTAAACTGCTGAATGAAATGCAGTAAAGAAGAATGAACCAGTGGTACTCGATGGCGACAGTTGAATTTGGTAGACCAGTTCACCCTTCTGCCAAAGGGCTACGTCTGGTTGAAGGGGTTGTGACTTAACACGAAAGATAAACTCTCTTCACCATATTCTCCTTCAACACAGAGCTGATCAGACTCTTGTTGATTTCACTCGTGGTAGATAATTATCGGCGATCTCCAAACCTTCGGTTGACCTTCGCGAACCACAATCACTCTTGGTTGTTGAAGATCTAGCTCAGTGTAAACAACAACTCTTCAACACTCGAGCGAAAACCTATCCGTCTAGAGAGTGCGCAGCTGTCAAGAGTATAGGTACAAGAACTCTAACTCAGAACTACTGTGATGCCAAACCACTCTCTAAGTTTGGGCTCTTGATTTTTCTCTCGGTGGATCTTAAACTCAAATCATTCAGAGAGGGGTTGCTCAAATCAATCTTCTCAGAAATCTCAAGCGAAGCAGCCAACGGACAACGTTGGAGCGGGGTGGCTATTTATAGCCGCAGCCTTCCCTAAAGGGAAATGACCAAATTGGACATCGAAAGCAGCCAATGGTCTGATGACACGAGTCCAACAGTCGGATTTTGAGCACAACGGTAACATTGCTTGTGGAGCAAGTAATGATAACTCCTTGGTCATAGACAAATCTCTCGCCGGCACAGAAGATCACAATCTCTTGATGGCAAGTATTTGCTCGGAACACAAAGAGATTTCTCTTGCAACTTTCATAGGTTTGGGCTAAACATCACAGCAGATCTAAGCTTCGAGAACCTATACCCCTCTTAATAGTATGGAGGTCCTATGACTCAAATGAACCAAAGAAGAAAGGCGAAAAGAATACTATGTCTTCAATTTGTCTTCGACTTTCGTTCGCTGTAGTCAATTTCTTCGGACGACGATACCAAACCAAATGCTTAGCTTCAGCAGTAAACGTTCGGGGGGTTATTTCCTCCACATCAATCTTATCATGTACATGTCCTCAACAGATGTAGCTCTTTCTTCTCTGCAACGCAGATATACTTCGGTGAATTTACTCAAACTTGGCACTAGAGACAACATTCTCTTCGGTTCTGTATGGACTATTTCTCTCTGTATGCACTACGAAACAAATCAGTCCATACTTGTTTCTGTCAACAATCTCCAAAACACGGGTAGGCAGATATTGCACCATCTCCCCCTTTTTTGACGATTGTTGACAAAACATATCACATCGAATGATAGATAATGAATGGAATGGAATGCGAAGGATAATGAACGACGAGAGATAATTACGAAGATAAAACACACTCCCCCTGAAGGTATGCATCAGAGCATAAAATAAACCGGAAGGTAGCGAGGTAATTCTTCGTATGAGTGACATTGACCTATGATCTCATTCGAAGATTCTTTCAATGCACTCAACAGTGTCTGAGATAATTCCTGTCACACAATCTTTGAAATGAATTAGATAGATATAGTGAGTACTTTGAAATGATTTGTGACGAAGGATATGGCATGAAGATTTTCTGAGAACAAGATTGTAATCCACACGAGATGTAATTTTCCTACATGTTTGATATTCGAGAAAGAACAGAGCAAGATAAACATGAGTATATTGCTTGGAGTGGATAAGCTTCAGATGTGGTTTTCCTGCAACAAGGATGATACAAAGGATATATGCAAGGAAAAACACTGTCAGTCATAAGGATAGCCTTCTTTTCCTGCAAGGTTAGATAGTCGAAGAATAACAATCATAGCATATCCAACCATAGCAAATATAGTTCATTTATCGTTCAATGTACTTCTCCCTATATGAACTAGCACTCGATGATTTCCTGTTCACCTTGAAGAACTATTACTTTCCCTACGCGATAGATAATACTTGAGGATAATCATTGCAAGGGAGAAAACTTTCGGTAACACCTGCAAACAAATATCTGGAAGCAAATAGTATTGCGGGGGGTTATTAAGATTACATGGCGACCGAGTATTTCAACACCATAGGCGGTGCGATAAGTTCATCAAGCAAATAGTTTGAGGAAAAACAAAAACATTTGACTGCGAAAAGCAAATGGCGAATGAGAAAACACCCTACAAATACCCCGTTCAACTATCACTCGATGTACTTCTCCCCTTTTGTCAACAAGTGTCAAAAAAAAGAGAAAACATACGAGGAACTAATCGTCCGGAGTGTCCTCGGAATCAGAATTGAAACTGCTCGACGAATCAGAATCATCAGAGCGAGGAATGGTTGAGGCAGAAGCAGGAGGAGTAGCATGGATTTAGAAGAAATGTTGCGATGAACATCTGGCTTGTAGATGAGTGTTCCAGTTGTGTCTTCAATTTCGTCATCTGGTCCGACAAATAGCAGGTCAGTTGAAGCTAAACGTTAAGGGAGCACAGGAGTTTGCCTTCGGATGCGAGGAACAACAAGTAACTCCAGGTAGTCATAATCCTTCTTGATGCCTTTGTCGGCCAGCTGCTTGCGAGAATAATGTTGCCTTAGAAGAGTCCAGGAGTGCTTCTTTGCCTCCTTCTCATGCTGAAGGGTTTGGCGAGCATAATTATGAAGCAAATTCAAGTCAGTCATCAACTCCAGCTTTTCTTTTCGATCGAACTTGAGGTGGCTTTCCAGAGCTTGTTGTATGTGAATGCAGATTTCATGCAGAGATGGATTTTCATTACGAGGGATTTCTACCTTTGCTTTCTTAGCCTTCGGAGCGGCCTCAAATGCAGAAGCAGAGCCAACAACATCAACGGGTGCCTTCCCTTTGCCAATATCCTTCATCATCCGAAGAGTGTCACGTACTGGTGGCATGAAAACTTTCGGAACATAGGGGCAGAAGAATTTTTCATTGATGAGCTACTCAATTGCATGCATGATCCATGGGGCATATGGCTTCAATGATTGGGGGCTATCAGCAGCACAAGCCAAATTCTGAATGAATAGATCTGGAACATCAAACTGAATTCCTTGAGAGATAGCCAGAAGAGCCTTTCCCACGATGCCGTTGATAGAATCTGGTCTGATGGTTGGCGTGAGAGAGTTGCATAGCACATGAAACATCACTTTGTTTTCATAGGCCAACTTATTAGCATCTACGTTAATGCATTCATCTCCAACCAAGTTGGGGTCCATCATCATGTGAAGTTGTTCTTCAAACACTTTGCAGTAGTGCAGCCTGTGTTCACGATTTTTTTCAAACTCACACCGAGGAAGATTTAGGAGAGCTAAAAACTGATCTGCCGAGCACTTGATCTTTTCCCTTCCGGTCATCCATTCGAGGATCCATGTTGAGCTATCTCCAAGATCTCCTGAGATGTACAAAGTGGCATAGAATTGATGGATTACCTCTCGATTCCATCCATGATTGAAGCGAAGAAAACCCTTTAGGAATGCATGTTCAAAATGCTCGATGGCATGGTGGAAGCAGGGCATCTCTTCGAGCTTAGCAAAGTTCGGAATCTTGTGATTGAAAATCCGATTCTTTTTGGATAGAATCCGGGCATAGTTGCTACCTCTTGAGCACTGCGTTGGTTTTCCCTTGAA
This sequence comes from Triticum aestivum, assembly GCF_018294505.1. Taxonomy (NCBI): domain Eukaryota; kingdom Viridiplantae; phylum Streptophyta; class Magnoliopsida; order Poales; family Poaceae; genus Triticum; species Triticum aestivum. The sequence goes on along the minus strand of NC_057812.1, from coordinate 550,301,387 downwards.
GAGGAAAGGGTGATGCAGCAAAGTAGCGTAAGTATTTCCCTCAGTTTTTGAGAACCAAGGTATCAATCCAGTAGGAGGCCACACGCAAGTCCCTCGTATCTACACAAACATATAAGAACCTCGCAACCAACGCGATAAAGGGGTTGTCAATCCCTTCACAGTCACTTAAGAGAGTGAGATCTGATAGAGATGATAAAATAATATTTTTGGTATTTTTATGATAAAGATTAAAAGTAAAGATTTCAAAATAAACGGTAATAGAAATAACTTCTTAACGGGAGATTAATATAATGGAGAATAGACCCGGGGGCCATAGGTTTCACTAGTGGCTTCTCTCAAGATAGCATAAGAATTACGGTGGGTGAACGAATTACTATCAAGCAATTGATAGAAAAATGCATAATTATGAGAATATCTAGGCATGTCATGTATATAGGCATCACGTCCATGACAAGTAGACGGAAACGATTCTGCATCTACTACTATTACTCCACACATCGACCGCTATCCAGCATGCATCTAGAGTATTAAGTTCATAAGAACAGAGTAACACATTAGGCAAGATGACATGATGTAGAGGGATAAAATCAAGCAATATGATATAAACCCCATCTTTTTATCCTCGATGGAAACAATACAATACGTGCCTTGCTGCCCCTGCTGTCACTGGGAAAGGACACCGCAAGATAGAACCCAAAGCTAAGCACTTCTCCCATTGCAAGAAAGATCAATCTAGTAGGCCAAACCAAACTGATAATTCAAAGAGACTTGCAAAGATAACCAATCATGCATAAAAATTACGAAGAAGAACGGAAGTAGATTGCTTCCTAGTCCTAGTAGATCTATTTTGCGCATTGCAAATTCTGTACCAAGCATCTTTTAGGTTTTCTCCCTCCCTTTGTTTAAAATTAAGGACTTCATTCTCGGGAGATAAAGGAGTGGATAAAAGACTAGCCATAACGACGAAGCAAGCGAAAGAAAAAGCGAACAGAAAAAAGAGAGCGAATAAAACGGCAAGGGTGAAGTGAGGGAGAGGAAAACGAGAGGCAAATGGCAAATAATGTAATGCGAGGGATAAGAGTTTGTGATGGGTACTTGGTATGCTTTGACTTGTGCGTAGACTCCCCGGCAACGGCACCAGAAATCCTTCTTGCTACCTCTTGAGCACTGCGTTGGTTTTCCCTTGAAGAGGAAAGGGTGATGCAGCAAAGTAGCGTAAGTATTTCCCTCAGTTTTTGAGAACCAAGGTATCAATCCAGTAGGAGGCCACACGCAAGTCCCTCGTACCTAAACAAACAAATAAGAACCTTGCAACCAACGTGATAAAGGGGTTGTCAATCCCTTCACGGTCACTTACGAGAGTGAAATCTGATAGAGATGATAAGATAATATTTTTGGTATTTTTATGATAAAGATTAAAAGTAAAGATTGCAAACTAAACGGTAATAGAAATAACTTGTTAAGGGGAGATTAATATAATGGAGAATAGACCCGGGCCCATAGGTTTCACTAGTGGCTTCTCTCAAGATAGCATAAGTATTACGGTGGGTGAACAAATTACTGTCGAGCAATTGATAGAAAAGTGAATGATTATGAGAACATCTAGGCATGATCATGTATATAGGCATCACGTCTGTGACGGGTAGAACGACTCTTGTCTGCATCTACTACTATTACTCCACACATCGACCGCTATCCAGCATGCATCTAGAGTATTAAGTTCATAAGAACAGAGTAACGCATTAGGTAAGATGACACGATGTAGAGGGATAAACTCAAGCAATATGATATAAACCCCATCTTTTTATCCTCGATGGCAACAATACAATACGTGTCGTTTCCCTTTCTGTCACTGGGATCGAGCACCGCAAGATTGAACCCAAAGCTAAGCACTTCTCCCATTGCAAGAAAGATCAATCTAGTAGGCCAAACCAAACTGATAATTCGAAGAGACTTGCAAAGATAACCAATCATACATAAAAGATTTTAGAGAAGAATCAAATATTGTTCATAGATAGACTTGATCATAAACCCACAATTCATCGGATCTCGACAAACACACCGCAAAAAGAGTTACATCGAATAGATCTCCAAGTAGATCGAGGAGAACTTTGTATTGAGATCAAAAGAGAGAGAAGAAGCCATCTAGCTAATAGCTATGGACCTGAAGGTCTGAAGTAAACTACTCACACATCATCGGAGGGGCCATGGAGTTGATGTAGAGGCCCTCCATGATTGATGCCCCCTCCGGCGGAGCTCCGGAAAAGGCCCCAAGATGGGATCTCTTGGGTACAGAAGGTTGCGGCGGTGGAAATAGGGTTTCGTGGTGCTCCTGGATGTTTTCGGGGTATATGAACATATATAGGAGGAAGAACTAGGTTGGTTGAGCCACGAGGGGGAGGGCGCGCCCAGGGGGTAGGCGCACCCCCTGCCACGTGGCCTCCTTGGTTGTTTCTTGACGTCCACTCCAAGTCCTCTGGATCATGTTTGTTCCAAAAATCACGCTCCCAAAGGTTTCATTCAAATTGGATTCCGTTTGATATTCCTTTTCTGTGAAACACTGAAATAGGCAAAAAATAGCAATTTGCACTGGGCCTTGGGTTAATAGGTTAGTCCCAAAAATAATATAAAAGTGTATAATAAAGCCCATTAAACATCCAAAACAGAATACATAATAGCATGGAACAATAAAAAATTATAGATACGTCGGAGACGTATTAAGCATCCCCAAGCTTAATTCATGCTCGTCCTTGAGTAGGTAAATGATAAAAACATATTTTTTGATGTGGAATGCTTTCTAGCATATTCTTCAATGTAATTTTCTTTATTGTGGCATGAATGTTCAGATCCGAAAGATTCAAGATAAAAGTTTAATGTTGACATAAAAATAATAATACTTCAAGTATGCTAACCAAGCAATTATGTCTTATCAAAATAACATAGCCAAAGAAAGCTTATCCCTACAAAATCATATAGTTTGGCCATGCTTCATTTTCGTCACACAAAATGCTCTCATCATGCACAACCCCGATGACAAGCCAAGCAATTGTTTCATACTTAGCCTTTTCAAACTCTTTCAACTTTGACGCAATATATGAGCACGAGCCATGGACATAGCACTATGGGTGGAATAGAATATGATGATTGAGGTTGTGTGAGAAGACAAAAAAAGAGAAAGTCTCACATTGACGCGGCTAGTCAATGGGCTATGGAGATGCCCATCGATTGATGTCAATGCAAGGAGTAGGGATTGCCATGCAACGGATGCACTAGAGCTATAAATATATGAAAGCTCATCAAAGAAACTAAGTGGGTGTGCATCCAACTTGCTTGCTCATGACGACCTAGGGAATTTAAGGAAGCCCGTCATTGGAATATACAAGCCAAGTTCTATAATGAAAAATTCCCACTAGTATATGAAAGTGACAAAATAAGAGACTCTCTATCATGAGGATCATGGTGCTACTTGAAGGAAATATGCCCTAGAGGAAATAATAAAGTTATTATTTATTTCCTTATATCATGATAAATGTTTATTATTCATGCTAGAATTGTATTAACCGGAAACATGATACATGTGTGAATACATAGACAAACAGAGTGTCAGTAGTATTCCTCTACTTGACTAGCTCATTGATCAAAGATGGTTATGTTTCCTAGCCATAGACATGAGTTGTCATTTGATTAACGGGATCACATCATTAGGAGAATGATGTGATTGACTAGACCCATTCCATTAGATTAGCACGTGATCGTTTAGTATGTTGCTATTGCTTCCTTCATGACTTATACATATTCTTATGACTATGAGATTATGCAACTCCCGTTTACCGGAGGAACACTTTGTGTGCTACCAAACATCACAACGTAACTGGGTGATTATAAAGGTACTCTGCAGGTGTCTTCGAAGGTACTTGTTGAGTTGGCATATTTCGAGATTAGGATTTGTCACTCCGATTGTCGGAGAGGTATCTCTGGGCCCACTCGGTAATGCACATCACTATAAGCAACCTTGCAAGCATTGTAACTAATGAGTTAGTTGTGAGATGATGTATTACGGAAAGAGTAAAGAGACTTGCCGGTAACAAGATTGAACTAGGTATTGAGATACCGATGATCGAATCTCGGGCAAGTAACATACCGATGACAAAGGGAACAACGTATGTTGTTATGCGGTTTGACCGATAAAGATCTTCATAGAATATGTGGGAGCCAGTATGAGCATCCAGGTTCCGCTATTGGTTATTGACCGGAGACGTGTCTCAGTCATGTGTACATAGTTCTCGAACCCGTAGGGTCCGCACGCTTAAAGTTCGGTGACGATCGGTATTATGAGTTTTTGTGTTTTGATGTACCGAAGGTAGTTCGGAGTCCCAGATATGATCACGGACATGACGAGGAGTCTCGAAATGGTTGAGACATAAAGATCGATATATTGGACGACTATGTTCGGACATCGGAAAGGTTCCAGAAGGTTTCGGACATATACCGGAGTACCGGGGGGTTGCCAGAACCCCCCGGGGGGGCTTAACGGGCCTACATGGGCCTTAGTGGAAATAGAGGGAAGCAAAGGGAGTGTGGGGCGCCCCCCCCAAGGCCCAAACCGAATTGGTTTAGGGCAAAGGGGACCGGCCCCCTCTTTCCTTCTCCTCCTCTCCCTTTCCTTCCCCCTCTCCTACTCCTACTAGTATAAGGAGGAGTCCTACTCCTAGTGGGAGTAGGACTCCCCCTCTTGGCGCGCCTCTCCCTGGCCGGCCATCTCCTCCCCTTGCTCCTTTATATACGGGGGTAGGAGGGCACCCCATAGACACAAGAATTGATCATTGATCTCTTAGCCGTGTGTGGTGCCCCCCTCCACCATAATCCACCCCGACCATATCGTAGCGGTGCTTAGGCGAAGCCCTGCGTCAGTAGCATCATCATCACCGTCACCACGCCGTCGTGCTGATGACACTCTCTTGTGAAGCTTTGCTGGATCGAAGCTCGCGGGACGTCATCGAGTTGAACGTGTGCAGAACTCAGAGGTGTCGTGCGTTCGGTACTTGGATCGGTCGGATCGTGAAGACGTACGACTACATCAACCGCGTTGTGCTAACGCTTCCGCATTCGGTCTATGAGGTATGTGGACACACTCTTCCCTCTCGTTGTTGTGCATCACCATGATCCTATGTGTGCGTAGGAAATTTTTTGAAATTACTACGTTCCCCAACAGTGGCATCCGAGCCAGGTTATTGCGTAGATGTTATATGCACGAGTAGAACACAAGTGAGTTGTGGGCGATACAAGTCATACTGCTTACCAGCATGTCATACTTTGGTTCGGCGGTATTGTCGGATGAAGCGGCCCGAACCGACATTACGTGTACGCTTACGCGAGACTGGTTCTACCGACGTGCTTTGCACATAGGTGGCTGGCGGGTGTCAGTTTCTCCAACTTTAGTTGAACTGAGTGTGGCTACGCCCGATGAGGGAGTGCTGGATTAGGGGTTGTCCGGATAGCCGGACTAGACCTTCGGCCGGACTCCTGGACTATGAAGATACAAGATTGAAGACTTTGTCCCGTGTCCGGAAGGGACTTTCCTTGGCGTGGAAGGCAAGCTTGGCGATACGGATATATAGATCTCCTACCATTGTAACCGAATCCATGTAACCCTAGCCCTCTCCAGTGTCTATATAAACCGAAGGGTTTTAGTCCGTAGGACGAACAACAATCATACCATAGGCTAGCTTCTAGGGTTTAGCCTTCTTGATCTCGTGGTAGATCTACTCTTGTACTACACATATCATCAATATTAATCAAGCAGGAGTAGGGTTTTACCTCCATCGAGAGGGCCCGAACCTGGGTAAAAACATCGTGTCCCTTGTCTCCTGTTACCATCCGCCTAGACGCACAGTTCGGGACCCCCTACCCGAGATCCGCCGGTTTTGACACCGACATTGGTGCTTTCATTGAGAGTTCCTCTGTGTCGTCACTTTTAGGCCCGATGGCTCCTCCGATCATCAACAGACGATGCGATCCAGGGTGAGACTTTTCTCCCCGGACAGATCTTCGTATTTGGCGGCTTTGCACTGCGGGCCAATTCTCTTGGCCATCTGGAGCAGATCGAAAGCTACGCCCCTGGCCATCAGGTCAGATTTGGAAGTTTAAGCTACACGACCAACCTCCACGGAGACTTGATCTTCGATGGATTCGAGCCGCAGCCGAGCGTGCCGCACTGTCACGATGGGCATGATCTAGCTCTACCGCCGAATAGTGCCCTGGAGGCCGCACCCGCATCAGCTCCGACCCTTAATTCGGAGCCAACTGCACCAATCGAGGATGGGTGGTTGGACACCGCCTCAGGGGCTGCAATCTCTACGGCGATCGAGCCAAACACCAGCCCTATTCTCTGCGAAGCCCGTGACTCCAAGGATCCGGACTCCTCTCCAAACTCCGAGCCCTCCGCGCCCCTACCGATCGAACCCGATTGGGCGCCGATCATGGAGTTCACCGCCGCGGACATCTTTCAGCACTCGCCCTTTGGCGATGTTCTGAATTCACTAAAGTCTCTCTCTTTATCAGGAGAGCCCTGGCCGGACTATGGTCAGCAAGGTTGGGATGCGGATGATGAAGAAATTCAAAGCCCACCCACCACCCACTTCGTAGCCACTATCGATAATTTAAATGACGTGCTCGACTTCGACTCCGAAGACATCGATGGTATGGACGATGATGTAGGAGATGAACATGAACCAACGCCTATAAGGCACTGGACAGCCACCTCATCTCATGATGTATACATGGTGGACACACCCAAAGGAAGCGACGACGAGGAACACAGGGATGCAACGAGGGATCGTTCACTCGAAAAGCAATCAAAGCGGCGATGTAAGCGCTGCACCAAGCCCTGCCTCGACAAAGATAGCAGCCATACAGACCCAGCCATAGAGCAGGACGAGCCGGCAGACGACGAACATGCCTTCGAGCAACCGTTCGAACAGGGCAACTTGGATAAACAAACCGAACACCCCGTCCCCAGCGAAAACAACAGTCCGGACGACCTTACGCCGGATAGGCTCATGGAGCAGAAGAACCTCCACAAAAGGCTCGTCGCCACTGCGCGTAGCCTGAAAAAGCAGAAGCGGAAGCTCAAAACTGCGGAAGATGCACTCGGAATCAGATGGAGCAAAGTACACAACACCGCAGACAAATATGGCGGCAGTCGCCGCACAAAAAGCTATCCAAAGCGAAAGCTGCTGCCTGAATTTGACGAGGAGGCCCTAGAGCCCCCGTAGTCAAAAAATAGGAAAGCCACCCGGTCGGATAGACGACCGCATGGCCAGCATGGAGCGGCAAGCGGCGCCGCACACAAGCTGGCACGCGATCCACCAAAGGATCCGCATCAAAAAGATGGCCCAGCCAGATCTATCTACGGGCCAAGAAAGCAAGCTCTAGTAAGCAATGCAACACAACAAATATCCGAACATCACGGCACACCCAAATACAGGGGTGCCGCACACCCCCTATGTTTCACCGATGAGGTGTTGGACCATGAATTTCCAGCGGGATTCGAGCCCGTAAACATAGAGGAGTACGACGGAACAACAGACCCTGGGGTCTGGATCGAGGATTATATCCTCCACATACACATGGCCAGAGGAGATGACCTCCACGCCATAAAATACTTACCCCTCAAGCTTAAAGGGCCAGCCCGGCATTGGCTCAAAAGCCTTCCCGAAAACACCATTGGAAGTTGGGAAGAGCTTGAGGATGCTTTCCGGGCAAATTTTCAAGGGACCTATGTCCGCCCTCCGGATGCAGACGATCTCAGTCACATAACTCAACAGCCCGGAGAGTCAGCCCGGAAATTCTGGAACAGATTTCTTACTAAAAAGAATCAGATAGTCGACTGTCCGGACGCCGAAGCCCTAGCAGCTTTTAAGCATAACGTTCGAGACGAATGGCTCGCCAGACACCTCGGCCAAGAAAAGCCAAGAACAATGGCCGCATTAACAAGCCTCATGACCCGCTTTTGCGCAGGAGAGGACAGCTGGTTGGCAAGATGTAGCACCAGCGACCCAAGTACATCCGAAGTTAGGGATGGAAACGGAAAACCCCGACGCAGCAAGGACCAGCGCCGGAATAAGAGAAACAGCCCAAAGAGCACGGCGGTCAACGCCGGATTCAAAAGCTCGCGGCAGAATCAGAGAAAGCCGCCCCTCAAGGATAACAGGGACGAGCTATCCAACTTAAACAAAATCTTGGACAAGATATGTCAAATACACAGTACTCCCGGGAAGCCTGCGAACCATACCCACAGAGATTGTTGGGTTTTCAAGCAATCCGGCAAACTCAACGCCGAACACAAGGGGCTCGACACACCAAGTGAGGACGACGACGAACCCCACAAGCAGAGCACCAGGAAACAAAAGGATTTCCCACAAGAAGTCAAAACAGTAAACTTACTTCACGTGACGAACAGAATGGCGCCAACAGAGATACGCGCCATACGGCCTATCCCAAAGGAGTCTCGCCAATGGTTGTTAAAACCGATCACCTTCGACCATCAGGATTACTCTAGAAGTATCCGGAACGCAGGCTGGACTGCCTTGGTATTAGATCCAATAATCGGCGGACTCCACTTTACAAATGTCCTGATGGACGGCGGCAGTGGTCTAAACCTGTTATACCAGGACACAATCCGCAACATGGGGATAGACCCAACAAAAATTCGCCATAGCAAAACCTCCTTTCAAGGGGTAACGCCAGGCCCGGATGCCCGTTGCATGGGTTCTCTCCGGCTAGAAGTTATGTTCGGCTCCCCCGATAACTTCCGTCGCGAACAACTAACTTTCCACATCGCCCCATTCTCAAGTAGCTATCAAGCACTGCTGGGACGCGAAGCTTTCGCCCGCTTTAACGCAATACCGCATTATGCATCTCTTACGCTTAAGATGCCCGGTCCACGAGGCATCATCTCATTAAAGGGAAAACATTGAGTGTTCCTCCCGCGCGGAAGACAGTGCGGCTGCCTTGACAGCCCCACAATAAAGCGGCTTCACCAGCCAAAGCACCTAAACAGGTCGTCAAGACCACGGACACGGCTAGACGAGTCCGGCATAAACATACAATTGATAAAGGCTTAATAGCCGTATACCCCTGTACTAGGGGCTCCGCGCATATAAAACAAGAGACAATAAAGCTCAATTTTACCCATTTCGATTTATACTTTGTTTATTTAGTATAACTCATGTTCGGCACGATCTTTCTTCAACTAAGTTCCTCTCTTTTACAGATGAACACCGTGCTACGCCCGTCCAGGATACGGCACAACGGAGACACAGGCGCAGACGTGCAGCAGGGACCCGTTCCAAGGATTCTTTTCAGATTAAGACCCTGCGTAAACCTTTTTTACTGTCTCTTGTTGATACACATCCCCTGGTTTCTTGGTATAACCAAGGAGGAGGCTGGCGTTTTGGCATGTGGCCACGTCAGAGTTTTGCGCGTACCTGGACACTAGGGGCTTATTACTAAGGGCGTTATCCCGCCCGCCCTCATAAAGACCGAATACCTTAGGGAGTGTTCGGCGTCGCGAGTTTGGCCTTATATGCATCAGCTCCGAATCATGTCTTTGGTCAAATGTTGGGTTTGCCCGGCTCCTGTGTTTTGCTACCTTACGTTCCGCTCTATCGGCTAAGGCGGCACCAGGAGAACTACTGCGATTGTGCCCCGGTTCGGCCAGGCGAGCACCTCAGTAGAGAAAGCCGAAAACTGACTGTCATGATATAGCGTGAGACTGGTCAACCACTCGATGACTTACCGGAATCTTTAGGATTCCTCCGCATTAACGAAGGGCCGCTTCCCGGCCAGGCACATACGCGCCCCGAGTTCGGGCGAGCGCAGGCGCCACCAGGGGCTATATAAGTAGCCTCACTGTCAAACTCCTATGGCTAAGTGAAAGTGATAAAGCATCATAGTCCGATTGCCTAGTTCGCTGCGCTATCACCTCCTTTGTAGGACCAAGACGTTGGATCAAGTGTGAAAATGCGCCTTCTGCGAACACCCCCGCATTATGTGCGTGGGGGCTGAAGCCGACGACTGCCATCTTTCAGATTATATATACATATATGTTAAACGGCCGCACAGGAGGTATTATAATACTTGCAGGCACAAGTATAAAAAGCTTCTACAATTTATCAAAATATTGTTTTACAATAATATATGCTATTCGAATATAGTATCCTTCGAGCACTGCGTCTCTATTAAACGAGCGCCTTGCAGAACTTCCTGAAAATAGTGCTCGGCAGGTACTCGGCTTCCATCCGAGTCTGGGGATGCAACAGCGGTGGCCTCCATTTCCGCCCAGTATGTCTTGACACGGGCAAGAGCCATCCGCGCACCCTCTATGCACGCTGACCTCTTCATCGCATTGATATGCGGCGCCGCACCAAGGAACTGCTGCACCAAGTTGAAATAACTTTTCGGCTCTGGCCTCTCTGGCCACAGATGACTCATGACATACTTCATGGCGAGTCCGGACAACCTATTTAGCTCGGCCCATTCGGCCAAACGATCGGCTAATGACAGTGGACGCTCCGGATTGTGGAACTGCGACCAAAAGAGCTTTTCCACTTCGCGATCTTCTTGATCTCGGAAGTGTTCGGCCGCATCTGCGGCACTCGCTGCCAAATCCAGATAGGTGTCCGCCGTACTCCACATCCGGTCTAACGGAGCATGTTTAGGATCACAGAACTTCCTCCGCAGCATAAAGGGCTTTCCAGCCGCGATCTCTCCGGCCTGACGCAGCTCCTCCTTCATAGCTCTCATCGCAGAGCGAGCATCCTTGGCATCGGCAACGGCCTTCTCCAGGTCCGTCTGTTCCGCCTGATCTTCTTTTTCAAGAAGCTTGCAACGGTCAGCAGCGCTCTTCAGCTTCACAGCCATCTCGGCCATTTCCTTCTTGCTTCGGCAGTGAGCAGCCTGTTCGGCTTTCAGCTCTTCAATTGCCTTTCCGGCAGCCGCATCACTTTTCCTGGCTTGCTCCTTGGCTCGGGCAAGTTCCGCCCAAAGATTCTCCATGGCAGCAGCACCATCTGCATCAAGCGCACACATTGTAAGATACTGGCATAAAGCTCCTCTTACCAGGTGCCGCCGGAGTAATTACATACCTTGTGCCTCGTCAAGCCGCTTGTTGACAAGCGCGATGTCGGCATCTGCCACGTCAAGTTGCCGCTTTAGCTCGGCAAATTCATCAGTCCGGCTGGCCACCGACACTTCGCCACCTACGTATGAAGGCGGCATATTAGACCTGGGATTATGATCCTCTGCGCGCCGTCACTTTTGACAACGCACAGAGTCTCAGGGGCTACTATCTACACAGGGCGCATCTTATTTATGCGCAACTGTCCAAAAAGGGTACATTATTTCGCGTACCTCAAAACCTGTCAGTAAACTCCTGACGGCCTCGTGCAATCCGCTCTCCGCGGATGAAATCCTCTCAATCACCGTACCCATCAATGCACGGTGCTCCTCTGAGATAGATGCTCGCCCTAGCAGATCCTTCAGCTCCTCCGACCGCGCACCAGACGGTGCCGGACTCGTCCGATGGCCCTTTTCGAAGGCCGGACGCGGAGGGCTTTGGGGGGCCATATGACTACCTTTCGGCCCTGCCGGATTCGGAGAAACCCTCCGCGACGATACCTCAGGGTCGCCCGCCTCGCAAGGCGGTACGGCAGGGGGAGGCATTCCGCTCTCCATCATCTCCGGAAGAAGATCCCCCGAAGACGAGCTCTGCTGAGAAGGGCTAAGGTCCGAGCTACAAGGTAAATTTTCGATTACTCTTCTCAGATATAACGCAAGGATTTCTCTCATTTCTTAAAAAGAAAAACTCCTCTCTACTTACGGCTCGGTGGAGGGCTGATCCCCTTGAGGGCATAATTCGGCCGAAGTATCCCCCGGCGCAAGACCCTCTGACGAAGACTTCTTCCCCCGCTTTGAGGCCATGGTCTCCGGGTCGTCAGAGGTGGTCCTCTTCTTCCCATGAGGAGAGGAATTTTCGATTCCTCCCTTCCAAACAGCCTCCTTCGAGGAGGCCGTAGCTTCCTTGTCCCCTCCCTCGCTTTCCTCCGAAGGCACAACCTCCAACATCCTGACTAGCACGGGACCCGGCATGGTCTCGGGGAGGGGGGCGGACACCTGATTAGCTTTGCTTTCGCTATCCACTCATGTTTGAAGGACAACTCTTTTAAGGGCAATTTTATGATAAATATGCGGATTGCGAGTCCGGGCACAGGGCTACTTACTTGAGTATCCGGGCGGTTGCAGCTCAAACCTGCGTCCTCGGTCAAGTCTGGACGCATTGCTTGTGATCCGAAGAACAATTTGTACATCTCCACGGGCGTCGCGCCCATAAAATGTTGGAGACCTTGTGGTCCCTCCGGATTGAACTCCCACAGGCGGAGGGGGCGACGTTTGCAGGGCAGAGCTCGACGAATCAGCATAACCTGTGTCACCATGACCAGACTGCTATCTCTTTCTAGGAGATCTCAAATGTGGCCCTACAACAAGGGCACGTCCTTGGATGGCCCCCAGTCCAGTCCTTTATTGACCCATGACACTAGCTGTGGGGGGGGGACCCGAGCGAAAGACAGGTGGCGCCACCCACTTGGGGCCCCTGGGAACGGTGATGTAAAACCACTCTCGTTGCCATAAGCTGGACTCCTCTTGAAAAGAGCCCTCGGGCCATGGAGCACAAGCATTCTTGCTTATAAACGCACCTCCGCACTCTGCGTGCCGTCCCTCGATCATCTTCGGCTCTACTTTGAAGGTCATGAGCCATAGTCCAAAGTGAGGAGTAATACGGAGGAAGGCTTCACACACGACGATGAATGAGGAAATATGGAGGATGGACTCCGGAGCTAAGTCGTGAAATTCCAGCCCATAATAAAACATGAGCCCCCTCACGAAGGGATCCGTCGGGAAGCCTAGCCCCCGAAGGAAGTGAGACATGAACACCACACTCTCACCAGGCTTGGGAGTGGGAATGACCTGCCCTTGAGGAGGCAGCCTATGCCAGATTTCGCCGGTCAAGAACCTGGCCTCTCTCAACTTCAGCACGTCCTCCTCCGTGATGGAGGAGGGCATCCATCGGCCTCGAAGGTCGGAACCGGACATTGTCGAAGGTCCGAAGCGCCTGAAATCTGGAGCCTCGGGTGTTGGAACTCGAGGCGAAGGGCGAACTCGTTTGAGATTAAAAGAAAGGAGTAAGGCCTTGGTCTCTTTATAAGAGGTTGAATACCAAGGGCCCTCCCCGTGACCGTTTGGGACTCGCCTTTGATCGAGAAAACATACCAATGGGTACGACTGGGTTACCCACACCCATATTGATGAGAATCCCGGAATAAGGGGACACGATCTCTGCTTTAACAAGACGTGCCAAGGAAACCGCCTCGCTAAACGCGCTAAGGTGGGACAGTAAAACGATTCGAATAAAGACTTGGCCGTGGTGTGATGTCACGCTACAGAATACGTCAGCAGATTAGATTTGTGTAAATATTATTCTCTCTATGGCAATATGTGGAAACTTATTTTGCAGAGCCGGACACTACCTTTGTGTTCAAAATCTTCTATGAAGTACTTGGAGGAGGAACCCGCCTTGCAATGCCGAAGACAATCTGCGCGCCGGACTCGTCGTCATTGAAGCCTGGTTCAGGGGCTACTGAGGGAGTCCTGGATTAGGGGGTGTCCGGATAGCCGGACTATACCTTCGGCCGGACTCCTGGACTATGAAGATACAAGATTGAAGACTTCGTCCCGTGTCCGGAAGGGACTTTCCTTGGCGTGGAAGGCAAGCTTGGCGATACGGATATATAGATCTCCTACCATTGTAACCGACTCTGTGTAACCCTAACCCTCTCCGGTGTCTATATAAACCGAAGGGTTTTAGTCCGTAGGACGAACAACAATCATACCATAGGCTAGCTTCTAGGGTTTAGCCTCCTTGATCTCGTGGTAGATCTACTCTTGTACTACCCATATCATCAATATTAATCAAGCAGGAGTAGGGTTTTACCTCCATCGAGAGGGCCCGAACCTGGGTAAAAACATCGTGTCCCTTGTCTCCTGTTACCATCCGCCTAGACGCACAGTTCGGGACCCCCTACCCGAGATCCGCCGGTTTTGACACCGACACCCGGTCCTTGTGAAGGTTAAAACATCACTAACTTGACGAACTATCGTTGTGGTTTTGATGCGTAGGTAAGAACGGTTCTTGCTTAGCCCGTAGCAGTGATGACCCACAAGTATAGGGGATATATCGTAGTCCTTTCAATAAGTAAGAGTGTCGAACCCAACGAGGAGCAGAAGGAAATGATAAGCGGTTTCTAGCAAGGTATTCTCTGCAAGTACTGAAATAAGTGGTAACAGATATTTTTGTGATAGGATAATTTGTAACGAGCGACAAGTAACAAAAGTAAATAAAGTGCAGCAAGGTGGCCTAGTCCTATTTTTAGCAAAGGACAAGCCTGGACAAACTCTTATATAGAGAAAAGCGCTCCCGAGGACACATGGGAATATCGTCAAGCTAGTTTTCATCATGCTCCTATGATTCATGTTCGGCACTTTGATAATCTGATATGTGGGTGGACCGGTGCTTGGGTACTGTCCTTACTTGGACAAGCATCCCACTTATGATTAACCTCTATTGCAAGCATCCGCAACTACAACAAAAGTATTAAGGTAAACCTAACCATAGCATGAAACATATGGATCCAAATCAGCCCCTTATGAAGCAACGCATAAACTAGGGTTTAAGCTTCTGTCACTCTAGCAACCCATCATCTACTTATTACTTCCCAATGCCTTCCTCTAGGCCCAAATAATGGTGAAGTGTCATGTAGTCGACGTTCACATAACACCACTAGAGGAGAGACAACATACATCTCATCAAAATATCGAACGAATACCAAATTCACATGACTACTAATAGCAAGACTTCTCCCATGTCCTCGGGAACAAACGTAACTACTCACAGAGCATAAACATGTTCATAATCAGAGGGGTATTAATATGCATATAGGATCTGAACATATGATCTTCCACCAAATAAACCAACTAGCATCAACTACGAGTAATTAACACTACTAGTAACCCACATGTACCAATCCCGGACTTGGAGACAAGAATTGGATACAAGAGATGAACTAGGGTTTTGAGAGGAGATGGTGTTGATGGAGATTTCCCTCTCCCGATGAGAGGAGCATTGGTGATGACGATGGCGATGATTTCCCCCTCCGGGAGGGAAGTTTCCTCGGCAGAACAGCTCCGTCAGAGCCCTAGATTGGTTCCGCCAAGGTTCCGCCTCATGGCAGCAGAGTTTCGTCCGAGAAGATGGCTTGTTATTTTTTTCCCATCGAAAGACTTCATATAGCAGAAGATGGCCACCGGAGGGCCACCAGGGGGCCCACGAGGTAGGGGGGCGCGCCCCCCCACCCTCGTGGGCAGGGTGTGGCCCCCCTGGTGAATCTCTTCCGCTGAGTATTTTTTATATATTCTGAAAACGTCTTCCGTGAAGTTTCAGGACTTTTGGAGCTGTGTAGAATAGGTCTCTAATATCTGCTCCTTTTCCAGCCCAGAATCCCAGCTGCCGGCATTCTCCCTCTTCATGTAAACCTTGTAAAATAAGAGAGAATAGGCATAAGTATTGTGACATAATGTGTAATAATAGCCTATAATGCAATAAATATCGATATAAAAGCATGATGCAAAATGGACGTATCAAGCAGCCACGTAAAACTTGCAACAACAAAGTAGAGGACGTCTAACTTGTTTTTGCAGGGCATGTTGTGATGTGATATGGTCAAGACATGATGCTATATTTATTGTATGAGATGATCATGTTTTGTAACGGAGTTATTGACAACTAGCAGGAGCCATATGGTTGTCGCTTTATTATCTGCAATGCAATCGCCCTATAATTGCTTTACTTTATCACTAAGCGGTAGCGATAGTCGTAGAAGCAATAGTTGGCGAGACGACAACGATGCTACGATGGAGATCAAGGTGTCACGCCGGTGACAATGGTGATCATGACGGTGCTTTGGAGATGGAGATCAAAGGCACAAGGTGATGATGGCCATATCATATCACTTATATTGATTGCATGTGATGTTTATCCTTTATGCATCTTATTCTGCTTAGTTTGACGGTAGCATTATAAGATGATCTCTCACTAAATTTCAAGGTAAAAGTGTTCTCCCTGAGTATGCACCGTTGCCAAAGTTCGTCGTGCCGAGACACCACGTGATGATCGGGTGTGATAAGCTCAACGTTCATCTACAACGGGTGTAAGATAGTTTTACACACGCAGAATACTCGGGTTAAACTTGACGAGCCTAGCATATGTAGATATGGCCTCGGAACACTAAGACCGAAAGGTCAAGCGTGAATCATATAGTAGATATGATCAACATAGTGATGTTCACCATTGAAAACTACTCCATTTCACGTGATGATCGGTTATGGTTTAGTTGATATGGATCACATGATCACTTAGATGATTAGAGGGATGTCTATCTTAGTGGGAGTTCTTAAGTAATATGATTAATTGAACTTAAATTTATCATGAAATTAGTACCTGATAGTATTTTTCTTGTCTATGTTATTGTAGATAGATGGCCCGTGATGTTGTTTCGTTGAATTTTAATGCGTTCCTTGAGAAAGCAAAGTTGAAAGATGATGGTAGCAATTACATGGACTGGATACGTAACTTGAGGATTATCCTCATTGCTGCACAGAAGAATTACATCCTGGAAGCACCGCTAGGTGTACCACCCGCGCTGGCAACTACAGACATTGTGAATGCCTGGCAGTCGCATGTTGATGACTACTCGATAGTTCAATGTGCCATGCTTTACGGCTTAGAACCGGGACTTCAACGATGTTTTGAACGTCATGGAGCATATGAGATGTTCCAGGAGTTGAAGTTAATATTTCAAGCAAATGCCCGGATTGAGAGATAGGAAGTCTCCAATAAGTTCTACAGCTGCAAGATGAAGGAGAATAGTTCTGTCAGTGAACATATACTCAGAATGTATGGGTACTACAATCACTTGATTCAACTAGGAGTTAATCTTCCGGATGATAGTGTTATTGACAGAATTCTCCAATCACTGCCACCAAGCTACAAGAGCTTCGTGATGAATTATAATATGCAAGGGATGGATAAGACAAATCCCGAGCTCTTCGCAATGCCAAAGGCTGTGGAGGTAGAAATCAAAAAGGAGCATCAAGTGTTGATGGTTAACAAAACCACCAGTTTCAAGAAAAAGGGTAAAGGGAATAAGAAGGGGAACTTCAAGAAGAACGGCAAGCAAGTTGCTGCTCAAGAGAACAAACCCAAATCTGGACCTAAACCTAAGACTGAGTGCTTCTACTGCAAAGGGACTGGTCACTAGAAGCGGAACTTCCCCAAGTATTTGGCGGAGAAGAAGGATGGCAAGGTGAACAAAGGTATATGTGATATACATGTTATTGATGTGTACCTTACCAGAGCTCGCAGTAGCACCTGGGTATTTGATACTGGTTCTATTGCTAATGTTTGCAACTCGAAACAGGGACTACGGATTAAGCGAAGACTGGCTAAGGACGAGGTGACGATGCGCGTGGGAAATGGTTCCAAAGTCGATGTGATCGCCGTCGGCACGCTACCTCTACATCTACCTTCGGGATTAGTTTTAGACCTGAATAATTGTTATTTGGTGCCAGCGTTGAGCATGAACATTATATCTGGATCTTGTTTGATGCGAGATGGTTATTCATTTAAATCTGAGAATAATGGTTGTTCTATTTATATGAGTAATATCTTTTATGGTCATGCACCTTTAAAGAGTGGTCTATTTGTGTTAAATCCCGATAGTAGTGACACACATATTCATAATGTTGAAGCCAAAAGATGCAGAGTTGATAATGATAGTGCAACTTATTTGTGGCACTGCCGTTTGGGTCATATTTGTGTAAAGCGCATGAAGAAACTCCATACT
The DNA here is from genome assembly GCF_018294505.1 of Triticum aestivum. NCBI lineage: Eukaryota > Viridiplantae > Streptophyta > Magnoliopsida > Poales > Poaceae > Triticum > Triticum aestivum. The sequence continues at coordinate 550,283,370 of NC_057812.1, read as the reverse complement.
GATGGACTTTTGGAATCACTTGGTACTTGCGAACCATGCCTCATGGGCAAGATGAATAAAACGCCGTTCTCCGGAACAATGGAGCGAGCAACAGATTTGTTGGAAATCATACATACTGATGTATGTGGTGCAATGAATATTGAGGCTCGTGGCGGGTATCGTTATTTTCTCACCTTCACAGATGATTTGAGCAGATATGGGTATATCTACTTAATGAAACATAAGTCTGAAACATTTGAAAAGTTCAAAGAATTTCAGAGTGAAGTGGAAAATCATCGTAACAAGAAAATAAAGTTTCTACAATCTGATCGTGGAGGAGAATATTTGAGTTACGAGTTTGGTCTACATTTGAAACAATGCGGAATAGTTTCGCAACTCACGCCACCCGGAACACCACAGCGTAATGGTGTGTCCGAACGTCGTAATCATACTTTACTAGATATGGTGCGATCTATGATGTCTCTTACTGATTTACCGCTATCATTTTGGGGTTATGATTTAGAGACGGTTGCATTCATGTTAAATAGGGCACCATCTAAATCCGTTGAGACGACTCCTTATGGACTGTGGTTTGGCAAGAAACCAAAGTTGTCGTTTCTTAAAGTTTGGGGCTGCGATGCTTATGTGAAAAAGCTTCAACCTGATAAGCTCGAACCGAAATCGGAGAAATGTGTCTTCATAGGATACCCAAAGGAAACTGTTGGGTACACCTTCTATCACAGATCTAAAGGCAAGACATTCATGGCTAAGAATGGATACTTTCTAGAGAAGGAGTTTCTCTCGAAAGAAGTGAGTGGGAGGAAAGTAGAACTTGATGAGGTAACTGTACCTGCTCCCTTATTGGAAAGTAGTTCATCACAGAAACCGGTTCCTGCGACACCTACACCAATTAGTGAGGAAACTAATGATGATGATCATGAAACTTCAGATCGAGTTACTACTGAACCTCATAGGTCAACCAGAGTAAGATCCGCACCAAAGTGGTACGGTAATCCTGTTCTGGAGGTCATGTTACTAAACCATGATGAACCTACGAACTATGAGGAAGCGATGATAAGCCCAGATTCCGCAAAATGGCTTGAGGCCATGAAATCTGAGATGGGATCCATGTATGAGAACAAAGTGTGGACTTTGGTTTGACTTGCACGATGATCGGCAAGCAATCGAAAATAAATGGATCTTCAAGAAGAAGACAAACGCTGATGGTAATGTTACTATCTACAAAGCTCGACTTGTTGCGAAAGGTTTTCGACAAGTTCAAGGAGTTGACTACGATGAGACCTTCTCACCCGTAGCGATGCTTAAGTCCGTCCGAATCATGTTAGCTATTGCCGCATTTTATGATTATGAAATTTGGCAAATGGATGTAAAGACTGCATTCCTGAATGGATTTCTGGAAGAAGAGTTGTATATGATGCAACCTGAAGGTTTTATCAATCCAGAAGGTGCTAACAAAGTGTGCAAGCTCCAGCGATCCATTTATGGACTTGTGCAAGCCTCTCGGAGTTGGAATAAATGTTTTGATAGTGTGATCAAAGCATATGGTTTTATACAGACTTTTGGAGAAGCCTATATTTACAAGAAAGTGAGTGGGAGCTCTGTAACATTTCTAAAATTATATGTGGATGACATATTGTTAATTGGAAATGATATAGAATTTTTGGATAGCATAAAAGGATACTTGAATAAGAGTTTTTCAATGAAAGACCTCGGTGATGTTGCTTACATATTGGGCATCAAGATCTATAGAGATAAATCAAGACGCTTAATTGGACTTTCACAAAGCACATACCTTGACAAAGTTTTGAAAAAGTTCAAAATGGATCAGGCAAAGAAAGGGTTCTTGCCTATGTTACAAGGCGTGAAGTTGAGTAATACTCAATGCCCGACCAGTGCAGAAGATAGAGAGAAAATGAAACATGTTCCCTATGCTTCAGCCATAGGCTCTATCATGTATGCATTGTTGTGTACCAGACCTGATCTGTGCCTTGCTATTAGTTTAGCAGGGAGGTACCAAAGTAATCCAGGAGTGGAGACAGCGGTCAAGAACTTCCTAAAGTACCTGAAAAGGACTAAGGATATGTTTCTCATTTATGGAGGTGACAAAGAGCTCATCATAAATGGTTACGTTGATGCAAGCTTTGACACTGATATGGACAATTCTAAATCGCAAACCGGATACGTGTTTATATTGAACGGTGGAGCTGTCAGTGTTGGAAATATGCCCTAGAGGCAATAATAAAATGGTTATTATTATATTTCTTTGTTCATGATAATTGTCTATTGTTCATGCTATAATTGTGTTATCCGGAAATCGTAATGCATGTGTGAATACATAGACCACAACACGTCCCTAGTGAGCCTCTGGTTGACTAGCTCGTTGATCAAAGGATAGTCATGGTTTCCTGACTATGGACATTAGATGTCATTGATAACGGGATCACATCATTAGGAGAATGATGTGATGGACAAGACCCAATCCTAAGCTTAGCTCAAAGATCGTGTAGTTCGTTTGTTGTAGCTTTTCTGAATGTCAAGTATCGTTTCCTTAGACCATGAGATTGTGCAACTCCCGGATACCGTAGGAGTGCCTTGGGTGTGCCAAATGTCACAACATAACTGGGTGACTATAAAGGTACATTACAGGTATCTCCGAAAGTGTCTGTTGGGTTGGCATGAATCGAGACTGGGATTTGTCACTCCGTATGACGGAGAGGTATCTCTGGGCCCACTCGGTAATGCATCATCATAATGAGCTCAAAGTGATCAAGTGATTGATCACGGGATCATGAATTACGGTACAAGTAAAGTTACTTGCCGGTAACGAGACTGAACAAGGTATTGGGATACCGACGATCGAGTCTCGGGCAAGTAACGTACCGATTAACAAAGGGAATTGTATACGGATTGATTGAATCCTCGACATCGTGGTTCATCCGATGATATCATCATGGGGCTTGTGGGAGCCAACATGGGTATCCAGATCCCGCTGTTGGTTATTGACCGGAGAGGCTTCTCGGTCATGTCTGCATGTGTCCCGAACCCGTAGGGTCTACACACTTAAGGTTCGGTGATGCTAGGGTTGTAGAGATATTAGCACACGGTAACCCGAAAGTTGTTCGGAGTCCCGGATGAGATCCCGGATGTCACGAGGAGTTCCGGAATGGTCCGGAGGTAAAGATTCATATATAGGAAGTCCAGTTGCGACCATAGGGAAGGTTTCGGGGGTCACCGGTATTGTACCGGGACCACCGGAAGGGTCCCGAGGGTCCACCGGGTGGGGCCACCTATCCCGGAGGGCCCCATGGGCTGAAGTGGGAGGGGAACTAGCCCCTAGTGGGCTGGTGTGCCCCCCTTGGGCCTCCCCCTGCGCCTAGGGTTGGAAACCCTAGGGGTGGGGGCGCCACCCTTGCCTTGGGGGGCAAGGCACCCCCTTTGGCCGTCGCCCGCCCTAGGAGATTGGATCTCCTAGGGCCTCCCCCCTAGGCACCCTATATATAGTGGGGGGAGGGAGGGCCGCGCACCCAAGCCCCTGGCCTCTCCCTCTCCCTCCCGTGACACTCCTCCGTCTCCCAGCGCCTGGCGAAGCCCTGCCGAGATCACCGTTGCTTCCACCACCACGCCGTCGTGTTCCTGGATCTTCATCAACCTCTCCTTCCCCCTTGCTGGATCAAGAAGGAGGAGACGTCTCCCAACCGTACGTGTGTTGAACGCGGAGGTGCCGTCCGTTCGGCACTAGGTCATCGGTGATTTGGATCACGTCGAGTACGACTCCATCAACCCCGTTCTCTTGAACGCTTCCGCTCGTGATCTACAAGGGTATGTAGATGCACTCCTCTCTCCCTCGTTGCTAGATGACTCCATAGATTGATCTTGGTGATGCGTAGAAAATTTTAAAATTCTGCTACGTTCCCAAATAGTGCATCATGAGCTAGGTCTATGCGTAGTTACTATGCACGAGTAGAACACAAAGTAGTTGTGGGCGTCGATATTGTCAATTTCCTTGCCATTACTAGTCTTATCTTGATTCGGCGGCATCGTGGGATGAAGCGGCCCGGACCAACCTTACACGTACGCTTACGTGAGACCGGTTGCACCGACTGACATGCACTAGTTGCATAAGGTGGCTGGCGGGTGTCTGTCTCTCCCACTTTAGTCGGATCGGATTCGATGAACAGGGTCCTTATGAAGGGTAAATAGAAATTGGCAATTCACGTTATGGTTTTGGCGTAGGTAAGAAACGTTCTTGCTAGAAACCTATAGCAGCCACGTAAAAACTTGCAACAACAATTAGAGGACGTCTAACTTGTTTTTGCAGCAAGTGTTTTGTGATGTGATATGGCCAAAGGTTGTGATGAATGATGAATGATATATGTGATGTATGAGATTGATCATGTTCTTGTAATAGGAATCACGACTTGCATGTCGATGAGTATGACAACTGGCAGGAGCCATAGGAGTTGTCTTAATTTATTTATGACCTACGTGCCAACATAAACGTCATGTAATTACTTTACTTTATTGCTAAACCGTTAGCCATAGTAGTAGAAGTAATAGTTGACATGACAACTTCAAGGAGACACGATGATGGAGATCATGGTGTCATGCCGGTGACAACGATGATCATGGAGCCCCGAAGATGGAGATCAAAGGAGCAAATGATATTGGCCATATCATGTCACTATTTGATTGCATGTGATGTTTATCATGTTTTACATCTTATTTGCTTAGAACGACGGTAGCTTAAATAATATGATCCCTCGTAATAATTTCAAGAAAGTGTTCCCCCTAACTGTGCACCGTTGCAAAGGTTCGTTGTTTCGAAGCACCATGATGATCGGGTGTGATAGATTCTAACCTTCGAATACAACGGATGTAAGCCAGATTTACAAACGCAATACACTTAGGTTGACTTGACGAGCCTAGCATGTACAGACATGGCCTCGGAACACAGAAGACCAAAAGGTCAAGCATGAGTCGTATAGAAGATACGATCAACATGAAGATGTTCACCGATGTTGACTAGTCCGTCTCACGTGATGATCAGACATGGCCTAGTTAACTCGGATCATGTTATACTTAGATGACTGGAGGGATGTCTATCTGAGTGGGAGTTCATTGAATAATTTGATTAGATAAACTTAATTATCATGAACTTAGTCTAAAATCTTTACAGTATGTCTTGTAGATCAAATGGCCCACGTTGTCCTCAACTTCAACGCGTTCCTAGAGAAAACCAAGCTGAAAGACGATGGCAGCAACTATACGGACTGGGTCCGGAACCTGAGGATCATCCTCATAGCTGCCAAGAAAGATTATGTCCTAGAAGCACCGCTAGGTGACACACCCGTCCCACAGAACCAAGACGTTATGAATGCTTGGCAGACACATGCTGATGATTACTCCCTCGTTCAGTGCGGCATGCTTTATAGCTTAGAACCGGGGCTCCAAAAGCGTTTTGAGAGACACGGAGCATATGAGATGTTCGAAGAGCTGGAAATGGTTTTTCAAGCTCATGCCCGGGTCGAGAGATATGAAGTCTTCGACAAGTTCTTCAGTTGTAAGATGGAGGAAAATAGTTCTGTTAGTGAGCACATACTCAAAATGTCTGGGTTGCATAACCGCTTGACTCAGCTGGGAGTTAATCTCCCGGATGACGCAGTCATTGACAGAATCCTTCAGTCGCTTCCACCAAGCTACAAGAGCTTTGTGATGAACTTCAATATGCAGGGGATGGAAAAGACCATTCCTGAAGTATTTGCAATGCTGATGGTGAATAAAACCACTAAGTTCAAGAAAGGCAAGGGTAAGAAGAACTTCAAGAAGGACGGCAAGGGAGTTGCCGCGCCCGGTAAGCAAGCTGCCGGGAAGAAGCCAAAGAATGGACCCAAGCCCAAGACTGAGTGTTTTTATTGCAAGGGAAGTGGTCACTAGAAGCGGAACTGTCCCAAATACTTAGCGGACAAGAAGGCCGGCAACACGAAAGGTATATGTGATATACATGTAATTGATGTGTACCTTACCAGTACTCGTAGTAGCTCCTGGGTATTTGATACCGGTGCCGTTGCTCACATTTGTAAGTCAAAGCAGGAGCTGCAGAATAAACGGAGACTAGCGAAGGACGAGGTGACGATGCGCGTCGGGAATGGTTCCAAGGTCGATGTGATCGTCGTCGGCATGCTACCTCTACATTTACCTACGGGATTAGTTTTAAACCTCAATAATTGTTATTTAGTGCCAGCTTTGAGCATGAACATTGTATCAGGATCTCGTTTAATTCGAGATGGCTACTCATTTAAATCCGAGAATAATGGTTGTTCTCTTTATATGAGAGATATGTTTTATGGTCATGCTCCGATGGTGAATGGTTTATTCTTAATGAATCTCGAGCGTAATGCTACACATATTCATAGTGTGAATACCAAAAGATGTAAGGTTGATAATGATAGTCCCACATACTTGTGGCACTGCCGCCTTGGTCACATAGGTGTCAAACGCATGAAGAAGCTCCATGCAGGTGGACTTTTAGAGTCTCTTGATTACGAATCATTTGACATGTGCGAACCATGCCTCATGGGTAAAATGACCAAGACTCTGTTCTCAGGAACAATGGAGCGAGCAACCAACTTATTGGAAATCATACATACTGATGTGTGTGGTCCAATGAGTGTTGAGGCTTGTGGTGGCTATCGTTTTGTTCTCACCCTCACTGATGACTTGAGTAGATATGGGTATGTCTACTTAATGAAACACAAGTCTGAGACCTTTGAAAAGTTCAAGGAATTTCAGAGTGAGGTTGAGAATCAACGTGACAGGAAAATCAAGTTCTTGCAATCAGATCGGTGGGGAGAATACTTGAGTCACGAATTTGGCACATACTTAAGAAAATGTGGAATAGTTTCACAACTAACGCCGCCTGGAACACCTCAGCGTAATGGTGTGTCCGAACGTCGTAATCGCACTCTATTAGATATGGTGCGATCTATGATGTCTCTTACCGATTTACCGCTATCATTTTGGGGCTATGCTTCAGAGACTGTCGCATTCACTTTAAATAGGGCTCCGTCGAAATACGTTGAGACGACACCGTATGAATTATGGTTTGGGGAGAAACCTAAGCTGTTGTTTCTAAAAGTTTGGGGATGCGATGCTTATGTCAAGAAACTTCAACCTGAAAAGCTCGAACCCAAATCGGAAAAATGTGTCTTCATAGGATACCCTAAAGAAACTGTTGGGTATACCTTCTACCTCAGATCCGAAGGCAAGATCTTTGTTGCCAAGAATGGGTCCTTTCTAGAGAAAGAGTTTCTCTCGAAAGAAATAAGTGGGAGGAAGGTAGAACTTGATGAAGTATTACCTCTTGAACCGGTAAGTGGCACAGCTCAAGAAAATGTTCCTGAGGTGCCTGCACCGACTAGAGAGGAAGTTGATGATGATGATCATGAAACTTCAGATCAAGTTGCTACTGAACTTCGTAGGTCCACAAGGACACGTTCCGCACTAGAGTGGTACGGCAACCCTGTCTTGGAAATCATGTTGTTAGACAACGATGAACCTTCGAACTATGAAGAAGCGATGGCGGGCCCGGATTTCGACAAATGGCTGGAAGCCATGAAATCCGAGATAGGATCCATGTATGAAAACGAAGTATGGACTTTGACTGACTTGCCCGTTGATCGGTGAGCCATAGAAAATAAATGGATCTTTAAGAAGAAGACAGACGCGGATGGTAATGTGACCATCTATAAAGCTCGGCTTGTCGCTAAGGGTTGTCGACAAGTTCAAGGGGTTGACTATGATGAGACTTTCTCACCCGTAGTGAAGCTGAAGTCCGTTCGAATCATGTTAGCAATTGCCGCATTCTATGATTATGAGATATGGAAAATGGACGTCAAAACGGCATTCCTTAATGGTTTCCTTAAGGAAGAATTGTATATGATGCAGCCGGAAGGTTTTGTCGATCCTAAGAATGTTGACAAGGTGTGCAAGCTCCAACGCTCGATTTATGGGCTGGTGCAAGCATCTCGGAGTTGGAACATTCGTTTTGATGAGATGATCAAAGCGTTTGGGTTTATGCAGACTTATGGAGAAGCCTGCATTTACAAGAAAGTGAGTGGGAGCTCTGTAGCATTTCTCATATTGTATGTGGATGACATACTGTTGATGGGAAATGATATAGAATTCTTGGAAAGCATAAAGGCCTACTTGAACAAGTGTTTTTCAATGAAGGACCTTGGAGAAGCTGCTTATATATTAGGCATCAAGATCTATAGAGATAGATCGAGACGCCTCATTGGTATTTCACAGAGTACGTACCTTGACAAGATATTGAAGAAGTTCAAAATGGATCAGTCAAAGAAGGGGTTCTTGCCTGTATTGCAAGGTACGAGATTGAGCACAGCTCAATGCCCGACCACGGCAGAAGATAGAGAAAAGATGAGTGTCGTCCCCTATGCCTCGGCCATAGGGTCTATCATATATGCTATGCTGTGTACCAGACCTGATGTAAACCTTGCCATGAGTTTGGTAGGAAGGTACCAAAGTAATCCCGGCATGGAACACTGGACAGCGGTCAAGAATATCCTGAAGTACCTGAAAAGGACTAAGGAAATGTTTCTCGTTTATGGAGGTGATGAAGAGCTCGTCGTAAAGGGTTACGTCGATGCTAGCTTCAACACAGATCTGGATGACTCTAAGTCACAAACCGGATACGTGTATATTTTGAATGGTGGGGCAGTAAGCTGGTGCAGTTGCAAGCAAAGCGTTGTGGCGGGATCTACATTTGAAGCGGAGTACATGGCAGCCTCGGAGGCAGCACAAGAAGCAGTCTGGGTGAAGGAGTTCATTACCGACCTAGGAGTCATACCCAATGCGTCGGGCCCCATGACTCTCTTCTGTGACAACACTGGAGCTATTGCCCTTGCCAAGGAGCCCAGGTTTCACAGGAAGACCAGGCATATCAAGCATCGCTTCAACTCCATTCGTGAAAGTGTTCAAAATGGAGACATAGAGATTTGTAAAGTACATACGGTCCTGAATGTAGCAGATCCGTTGACTAAACCTCTCCCTAGAGCAAAACATGATCAACACCAGAACTGCATGGGTGTTCGATTCATCACAATGTAACTAGAATATTGACTCTAGTGCAAGTGGGAGACTGTTGGAAATATGCCCTAGAGGAAATAATAAAATGGTTATTATTATATTTCTTTGTTCATGATAATTGTCTATTGTTCATGCTATAATTGTGTTATCGGGAAATCGTAATACATGTGTGAATACATAGACCACAACACGTCCCTAGTGAGCCTCTAGTTGACTAGCTCGTTGATCAAAGGATAGTCATGGTTTCCTGACTATGGACATTAGATGTCATTGATAACGGGATCACATCATTAGGAGAATGATGTGATGGATAAGACCCAATCCTAAGCTTAGCTCGAAGATCGTGTAGTTCGTTTGCTGTAGCTTTCTTGAATGTCAAGTATCTTTCCTTAGACCATGAGATTGTGCAACTCCCGGATACCGTAGGAGTGCCTTGGGTGTGCCAAACGTCACAACGTAACTGGGTGACTATAAAGGTACATTACAGGTATCTCCGAAAGTGTCTGTTGGGTTGGCATGAATCGAGACTGGGATTTGTCACTCCGTATGACGGAGAGGTATCTCTGGGCCCACTCGGTAATGCATCATCATAATGAGCTCAAAGTGATCAAGTGATTGATCACGGGATCATGCATTACGGTACAAGTAAAGTTACTTGCCGGTAACGAGACTGAACAAGGTATTGGGATACCGACGATCGAGTCTCGGGCAAGTAACGTACCGATTGACAAAGGGAATTGTATACGGATTGATTGAATCCTCGACATCGTGGTTCATCCGATGATATCATCATGGGGCTTGTGGGAGCCAACATGGGTATCCAGATCCCGCTGTTGGTTATTGACCGGAGAGGCTTCTCGGTCATGTCTGCATGTGTCCCGAACCCGTAGGGTCTACACACTTAAGGTTTGGTGATGCTAGGGTTGTAGAGATATTAGCACACGGTAACCCGAAAGTTGTTCGGAGTCCCGGATGAGATCCTGGACATCACGAGGAGTTCCGGAATGGTCCGGAGGTAAAGATTCATATATAGGAAGTCCAGTTTCGGCCATCGGGAAGGTTTCGGGGGTCACCGGTATTGTACCGGGACCACCGAAAGGGTCCCGGGGGTCCACCGGGTGGGGCCACCTATCACGGAGGGCCCCATGGGCTGAAGTGGGAGGGGAACCAGACCCTAGTGGGCTGGTGTGCCCCCCTTGGGCCTCCCCCTGCGCCTAGGGTTGGAAACCCTAGGGGTGGGGGCGCCACCCTTGCCTTGGGGGGCAAGGCACCCCCTTTGGCCGCCGCCCCCCTTGGAGATTGGATCTCCTAGGGCCGGCGCCCCCCCCCCTAGGCACCCTGGCCTCTCCCTCTCCCTCCGGTGACACTCCTCCGTCTCCCAGCGCTTGGCGAAGCCCTGCCGAGATCACCGTTGCTTCCACCACCACGCCGTCGTGCTGCTGGATCTTCATCAACCTTTCCTTCCCCCTTGCTGGATCAAGAAGGAGGAGACGTCTCCCAACTGTACGTGTGTTGAACCCGGAGGTGTCGTCCGTTCGGCACTAGGTCATCGGTGATTTGGATCACGTCGAGTACGACTCCATCAACCCCGTTCTCTTGAACGCTTCCGCTCGTGATCTACAAGGGTATGTAGATGCACTCCTCTCTCCCTCGTTGCTAGATGACTCCATTGATTGATCTTGGTGATGCGTAGAAAATTTTAAAATTCTGCTACGTTCCCCAACAGTCAGTTGGAGCAGTTCTAAACAGAGCGTCGTGGCGGGGTCTACATGTGAAGCGGAGTACATTGCTACTTCGGAAGCAACGAATGAAGGAGTCTGGATGAAGGAGTTCATATCCGATCTAGGTGTAGTACCTAGTGCATCGGGTCCAATGAAAACCTTTTGTGACAATACTGGTGCAATTGCCTTGGCAAAGGAATCCAAATTTCACAAGAGAACCAAGCACATCAAGAGACGCTTCAACTCCATCCGGGATCAAGTCCAGGTGGGAGACATAGAGATTTGCAAGATACATACGGATCTGAATGTTGCAGACCCGTTGACTAAGCCTCTTCCATGAGCAAAACATGATCAGCACCAAGGCTCCATGGGTGTTAGAATCATTACTGTGTAATCTAGATTATTGACTCTTGTGCAAGTGGGAGACTGAAGGAAATATGCCCTGGAGGCAATAATAAACTTATTATTTATTTCCTTATATCATGATAAATGTTTATTATTCATGCTAGAATTGTATTAACCGAAAACATGATACATGTGTGAATACATAGACAAACAGAGTGTCACTACTGCCTCTACTTGACTAGCTCATTGATCAAAGATGGTTATGTTTCCTAGCCATAGACATGAGTTGTCATTTGATTAACGGGATCACATCATTAGGAGAATGATGTGATTGACTTGACCCATTCTGTTAACTTAGCACTTGATCATTTAGTATGTTGATATTGCTTTCTTCATGACTTATACATGTTCCTATGACTATGAGATTATGCAACTCCCGTTTACCGGAGGAACACTTTGTGTGCTACCAAACGTCAAAACGTAACTGGGTGATTATAAAGGTGCTCTACAGGTGTCTCCGAAGGTACTTGTTGAGTTGGCGTATTTTGAGATTAGGATTTGTCACTCCGATTGTCGGAGATGTATCTCTGGGCCCACTCGGTAATGCACATCACTATAAGCCTTGCAAGCATTGTAACTAATGAGTTAGTTGCGGGATGATGTATTACGGAATGAGTAAAGAGACTTGCCGGTAACGAGATTGAACTAGGTATTGAGATACCGACGATCGAATCTTGGGCAAGTAACATACCGATGACAAAGGGAACAACGTATGTTGTCATACGGTTTGACCGATAAAGATCTTCATAGAATATGTGGGAGCCAATATGAGCATCCAGGTTCCGCTATTGGTTATTGACCGGAGACGTGTAGGGTCCGCACGCTTAAAGTTCGGTGACGATCGGTATTATGAGTTTTTGTGTTTTGATATACCGAAGGTAGTTCGGAGTCCAGGATATGATCACGGACATGACGAGGAGTCTCGAAATGGTCGATACGTAAAGATCGATATATTTGACAACTATGTTCGGACACCGGAAAGGTTCCGGAAGGTTTTGGACATATATCGGAGTACCGGGGGGTTGCCGAAACCCCCCGGGGGGCTTAATGGGTCTTAGTGGAAATAGAGGGCAGCAAAGGGAGTGTGGGGCGCCCCCCCCCCCAAGGCCCAAACCGAATTGGTTTAGGGAAAAGGGGGCCCGCCCCCTCTTTCCTTCTCCTCCTCTCCCTTTCCTTCCCCCTCTCCTACTCCTACTAGGAAAAGGAGGAGTCCTACTCCTAGTGGGAGTAGGACTCCCCCTCTTGGCGCGCCTCTCCCTAGTCGGCCGCCTCCTCCCCTTGCTCCTTTATATACGGGGGCAGGAGGGCACCCCATAGACACAACAATTGATCATCGATATCTTAGCCGTGTGCGGTGCCCCCCTCCACCATAATCCACCTCGATCATATCGTAGCATGCTTAGGCAAAGCCCTGCGTCGGTAGCATCATCATCACCGTGTGACGCCCCCGATTCAATCATACACTAATAATACATGCAAACGTGTACAATCAAGATCAGGGACTCACGGGGAGATATCGCAACACAACTCTACAAATAAAATAAGTCATACAAGCGTCATATTACAAGCCAGGGGCCTCGAGGGCTCGAATACAAGAGCTCGATCATAGACGAGTCAGCGGAAGCAACAATATCTGAGTACAGACATAAGTTAAACAAGTTTGCCTTAAGAAGGCTAGCACAAACTGGGATACAGATCGAAAGAGGCGCAAGCCTCCTGCCTGGGATCCTCCTAAACTACCCCTGGTCGCCGTCAGTGGGCTGCACGTAGTAGTAGGCACCTCCCGAGTAGTAGTAGTCATCGTCGACAATGGCATCTGGCTCCTGGGCTCCAACGTCTGGTCGCAGCAATCGGGTATAGAAAGGGGGAAAAGAGGGAGCAAAGCAACCGTGAGTACTCATCCAAAGTACTCGCAAGCAAGGAGCTACACTACATATGTATGCATTGGTATCAATTGGAATAAGGGGATCATATGTGGACTGAACTGCAGAATGCCGGAATAAGAGGGGGATAGCTAGTCCTATCGAAGACTACGCTTCTGGTAACCTCCATCTTGCAGCAGGAGAAGAGAGTAGATGGTAAGTTCACCAAGTAGCATCGCATAGCATAATCCTAACCGATGATCCTCTCCTCGTCGCCCTGTTAGAGAGCGACCACCGGGTTGTATCTGGCACTTGGAAGGGTGTGTTTTATTAAGTATCCAGTTCTAGTTGTCATAAGGTTAAGGTACAACTCCAAGTCGTCTTGTTACCAAAGATCATGGCTATTTGAATAGATTAACTTCCCTGCAGGGGTGCAACACATAACCCAACACGCTCGATCCCATTTGGCCGGACACACTTTCCTGGGTCATGCCCGGCCTCGGAAGATCAACATGTCGCAGCCCTACCTAGGCACAACAGAGAGGTCAGCACGCCGGTCTAAATCCTATGGCATAGGGGTCTGGGCCCATCGCCCATTGCACACCTGCATGTTGCGAGGGCGGCCGGAAGCAGAACTAGCCCCCTTAATACAAGAGCAGGCTTACGTTCCAATCCGGCGCGCGCCGCTCAATCGCTGACGTCACGAAAGCTTCGGCTGATACCACAACGTCGAGTGCCCATAACTGTCCCTGCATAGATGGTTAGTGCGTATAGGCCAGTAGCTAGACTCGGATCAAATACCAAGATCTCGTTAAACGTGTTATCTTGAAATAACCGCGAACACTGACTAGGGCCAGGCCCGCCTCTCTCCTAGGTGGTCTCAACCTGCCCTATCGCTCCACCACAAAGTAACAGTTGGGGGCCGTCGGGAACTCAGGCCCACCACTACCTGGATGGAGCCACCTGCCCCTTCAGCCCCCATCTCCAAACAGTATCACCGGTAATGTAACAGTGTAAGTATATAGTATATGCCCATGATCACCTCCCGAAGTGATCACGGCCCAGTAGTATAGCTTGGCAGACGGACAAGAGTGTAGGGCCACTAATGGAACACTAGCATCCTATACTAAGCAGTAGGATAGCAGGTAAAGGTAACAACGGTAGTAGCAAGGACAGGCTATGCAGCAGTATAGGATTAACTAAAAGCAGTAACATGCTACACTAATCTAATGCAAGCAGTATATAGAAGAATAGGCGATATCTGGTGATCAAGGGGGGCTTGCCTGGTTGCTCTGGCAAGAGAGAGGGGTCGTCAACTTCGTAGTCGTACTGGGTAGCAACGGCGTCGGTCTCGGTGTCTAGCGGAAGAAGAGGGGGAAGAAACAATGAATACAATGCAAACAGATGCATAACGAAGCATGACAAGGCAAGGCGTGATGCTAGGCGTGCCCTAACGCGGTAAGAGGTGATACCGGTGAAGGGGGGGAACATCCGGGAAAGTATCCCGGGTGTTCCGCGTTTTCGGGCAGAGGAGCCGGAGGGGGAAAGTTGCGAGTTCGATAGGTTAGGGATGCGTGGCAGATGAACGGGCTGTGTATCCAGGCTCGTCTCATCGTTCTGAGCAACTTTCATGTTGAAAATAATTTAATCCGAGTTACGGATTAAAAGATATGATTTTCTAAAGATTTTATTAATTTCTGGAATTTAATTAATTATTTAAATTAATTTGAAAATGGATTTATGACATCAGCATGATGTCATGCTGACGTCAGCAGTCAACAGGGTTGACTGGTCAACCTGACTAGTGGGTCCCACTGGTCAGTGACACATTTTAATTGAAACATTTAATTAACCTAATTAGTATTAATTAGGGGGGTGGGCCCCACTGTCATAATCTATTAGTTAATTAACAATAGTTAATTAGGTTAATTAGTCATTAGATTAATTAATCTTAATTAGTTCATTTAATCAGAATTAATTAAGTTAATTAATTAGTTTTTATTTTATTTTATTTTATTTTTATTATTATTTTTTTATCCCTCCTTTTTTAACAGAAACGTTCTCACGGGCGGGGCCCCTTTGTCATAGGCTCTGGGGGAGCCTAGCAGTCGCACGTGCGTGCGGGCACGCAAGCGCGGCCACGAGCGCCCATCGGGACGAGCCCGGGTGCTGGCCACTGCGCGGCCAGCGGCCACCGCCGGCGGAGATGGATGCAGCCCGGCACGACCAGCTGGAGGAGACGGCGCAGGTCCCATGGTGACAAGGGAGCAGCAAGCAGGGGAGGAGGGCGCGCGTGCTCGGCGGCAGGGGAGTAGCAGGGTCGAGCCGGAGCTCGGGTGGAGGCGGGCGGCATGGTCGGGCGTCGGCAACGCGACGCGGTAGGGCGACGGCGGCGCGAGGCTGCAGCAGCAGTAGCCGTGTAGCAGCCGCAGCAGCAGGAGGAGGAGGCGAGGGACGGAGCGCGACACACGGCAGGGAGCGCGGTCACCACGGGCGCTGGGCGCTGGGCACCGCCCGAACAGCGTAGCGGGCGCGTGGTCGAGGGCCGGCCGAGGAGTGGTTGTGACTGAGCCAGACGGCCAGGGCGCGACCGGAGTGGCCAGAGTGGCGCGGTGCACGCGCGATGTGCGGCGAGGGAGCGAGAGGAGGCCGGGGGCCTCACCGTGGTCCTATAGGGAAAATGGCAGTGGGGCATGGGGAGGTTGACGGGGAGGTAGGCGTGCAGTCCGGCGAGGAGGGGGACGCAGGCCGGCGAGGTGGGTCTCGGGCGGCGACGTCCGGCGAAGCCAGGGCGGCAACGATGCTCGAGGGAGGGGTCCGTCGGCGGTGGGGCTCCGGCGACGGCGGGATCCAGCGGCGTCGAGTGGCATGGCGGCCTTGAGCGAGGGGCGGCGGAGGTCGGCGGGGTCGCCTAGCCCCGATCCAGATCGATGGGAAAGCGAGGGAGACGTGGGGGGAACGAGTGGGGTAGTGGGGGGGTTGTGCGCTAAGGTTTCGGGAGGGGCAGGGGGTTAAGGGAGTGAGTGGGGGCCGGCTGGGCCAGGGGAAGGAGTTGGGCCGGATGGCCCAGTTGGCCTGGGGGTCTCCCTCATTTGTTTTTTTTCTGTTTTGTTTTACTTTCTCTTTTTCTTTCTCCTTTTATTTATTTTTCTTTTCTTTTTTTGCTCATTTTTAAATATATAGCCCTTATATAAAAACATGGTTTCTACATGACAAACAGTTAGGGAATATTTTCAACACATAGAACATTTTAGTTTTGACTTTTGAAAACTTTAATTGCTTTAACTTTAGTTCAAATTTTGAATTTGAATCCGTTTCGAACTAACGTGAGATTATCAGGAGTAACCGAGGTGACGAGGCATCATTAACGCAGGATTAGTGTAGCCTAATTATCCGGGCATCACACACCGTCACCACGCCGTCGTGCTGACGAAACTCTCCTGTGAAGCTTTGCTGGATCGAAGCTCGCGGGATGTCATTCAGTTGAACGTATGCAGAACTCGGAGGTGTCGTGCGTTCGGTACTTGGATCGGCCGGATCATGAAGACGACGACTACATCAACCGCGTTGTGCTAACGCTTCCGCATTCGGTCTACGAGGGTACGTGGACACACTCTTCCCTCTCGTTGCTGTGCATCACCATGATCATGTGTGTGCGTAGGAATTTTTTTGAAACTACTACGTTCCCCAACACTACTTTGAAGCACAGGTGTGGAAAAAGGATAGTAACATTGTCCCTTCTCTCTTTTTCTCTCATTTTTTTATTTGGGCCTTCTTTTCTTTTTTTCTTTTATGGCCTCTTTTTTTCTTTTTTTCGTCCGGAGTCTCATCCTGACTTTTGGGGGAATCATAGTCTCCGTCATCCTTTCCTCACATGGGATAGTGATCTAATGATGATCATCACACTTTTATTTACTTACAACTCAAGAATTACAACTCGATACTTAGAACAAAATATGACTCTATGTGAATGCCTTCGGCGGTGTACCAGGATATGCGATGAATCAAGAGTGACATGTATGAAAAATTAAGCATGGTGTCTTTGCCACAAATACGATGTCAACTACATGATCATGCAAGGCAATATGACAATGATGATGCGTGTCATAGTAAACGGAACGGTGGAAAGTTGCATGGCAATATATCTCGGAATGGCTATGGAAATGACATAATAGGTAGGTATGGTGGCTGTTTTGAGGAAGATATAAGGAGGCTTATGTGTGATAGAGCGTATCATATCACGGGGTTTGGATGCACCGGCGAAGTTTGCACCAACTCTCAAGGTGAGAAAGGACAATGCACGGTACTGAAGAGGCTAGCAATGATGGAAGGGTGAGAGTGCGTATAATCCATGGACTCAGCATTAGTCATAAAGAACTCACATACTTATTGCAAAAATCTACAAGTCATCAAAACCAAGCGCTACGCGCATGCTCCTAGGGGATAGATTGGTAGTAAAAGACCATCGCTCGTCCCCGACCGCCACTCATAAGGAAAGCAATCAAAGAACACCTCATGCTTCAAATTTGTCACACAACGTTTACCATACGTGCATGCTACGGGAATTGCAAACTTCAACATAAGTATTTCTCAATTTCACAATTACTCAACTAGCACACCTCTAATATTACCACCTTTATATCTCAAAACAACTATTAAGCATCCAACTTCTCTTAGTATTTAATGCACTTTCAGGTTTTTATCTTGTATGCCTATCATATTAGGACTAATTTTATAACCAAAGCAAATTACCATGCTGTTCTAAAGGACTCTCAAAATAATATAAGTGAAGTATGAGAGACCAATTATTTCTATAAAATATAACCACCACCGTGCTCTAAAAGATATAAGCGAAGCACTAGAGCAAAATTATCTAGCTCAAAAGATATAAGTGAAGCACATAGAGTATTCTAATAAATTCCAATTCATGTGTGTCTCTCCCAAAAGGTGTGTACAGCAAGGATGATTGTGTTAAACTAAAAAGCAAAGACTCAAATCATACAATAAGCTCCAAGGAAAACACATATCATGTGATGAATAAAAATATAGCTCCAAGTAAAGTTGCCGATGGACGAAGACGAAAGAGGGGATGCCTTGGGCTGTGGGGTTTTACCCCACAGTAAATATTTAAAAAAAAAGAGGGGATGCCTTCCGGGGCATCCCCAAGCTTAGGATTTTGGTTGTCCTTGGATTTTACCTTGGGGTGCCTTGGGCATCCCCAAGCTTAGGCTCTTGCCTCTCCTTGTTCCATAATCCATCAAATCTTTACCCAAAACTTGAAAACTTCACAACACAAAACTTAAACAGAAAATCTCATGAGCTCCCTTAGTAAAAGAAAACAAAACACCACTTCAAGGTACTGTAATGAACTCATTCTTTATTTATATTTGTGTTAAACATACTCTATTCCAACTTTTCTATGGTTCGTAAACTCCATTACTAGCCATAGATTCATCAAAATAAGCAAACAACACACGAAAAACAGAATCTGTCAAAAATAGAACAGTCTGTAGTAATCTGTAGGTTTTGAATACTTCTGGAACCCCAAAAATTCTAAAATAAATTTCTGGACGTGAGGAATTTATCTATTAATCATCTGCAAAAATAATTAACTAAATAGCACTCTCCAGTAAAAAAATGGCAGCAAATCTCGTGAGCACTAAAGTTTCTGTTTTTACAGCAATATCGCAAAGACTTTCCCCAAGTCTTCCCAAAGGTTCTACTTGGCACAAACACTAATTAAAAGCATAAAACCACATATAAACAGAGGCTATATGAATTATTTATTACTAAGCAGAATCAAAAAGCAAGAAACGAAAATAAAATTGGGTTGCCTCCCAACAAGCGCTATCGTTTAACGCCCCTAGCTAGGCATAAAAGCAAGGATAGATCTAGGTATTATCATCTTTGGTATTCATTTCTTCAATAGAACACTTATAACCCTTAGGAGTTTCCTTCTTTCTATTAATGATTAAACTCCTAGGCAAGAAATCAAGAAAATCATTTGTAGCAAAAGGTTCCTTAATGATAGCGAGAAAGTTGGGGTGAACACTTATGGATTTGAGATCCGCATTTTCCTTACTATAAGTTTCACCCTTATTTTTAGGAACATATATTAATTTGGCAATTTTGGTGGTAGGAGGATTCGAAGTATTCCTTACGGCAGAAAAAGCGGACCCTAAGTTGGTAATAATACCCTCAAGTTTATCAATTCTAGTGGAATCTTGGTCTATTTTTTCATTAACTATGGGTTCTTTTTCTTTAAAACTTTTCAGAGTAACTCCTACCTTAGATCCATATTGGGTAATTTGGTTGTGGATCTTTTTATCCAAATTCTCGATCAATTCCACAGTGGAAACTTTATTTTCAATAATTTCGAGCCTTTGCATAACATGTTCCAAAGTTAACATAGTTCCATTAACCAATAGAGGTGGTGTGCCAAACGAATCTATCATAGCATTATAAGAATCAAAAGTATGGCTACCCAAGAAATTTCCTCCGGTAATGGTATCAAGAATATATATATTCCAAGGAGTGATGCCTACATAAAAAATGTGAAGAAGAACGGAAGTAGATTGCTTCCTAGTCCTAGTAGATCTATTTTGCGCATTGCAAATTCTGTACCAAGCATCTTTTAGGTTTTCTCTCTCCCGTTGTTTAAAATTAAGGACTTCATTCTCGGGGGATAAAGGAGTGGATAAAAGACTAGCCATAACGATGAAGCAAGCGAAAGAAAAAGCGAACGGAAAAAAGAGAGCGAATAAAACGGCAAGGGTGAAGTGGGGGAGAGGAAAACGAGAGGCAAATGGCAAATAATATAATGCGAGGGATAAGAGCTTGTGATGGGTACTTGGTATGCTTTGACTTGTGCGTAGACTCCCCGGGAATGGCGCCAGAAATCCTTCTTGTTACCTCTTGAGCACCGCGTTGGTTTTCCCTTGAAGAGGAAAGGGTGATGCAGCAAAGTAGCGTAAGTATTTCCCTCAGTTTTTGAGAACCAAGGTATCAATCCAGTAGGAGGCCACACGCAAGTCCCTCGTACCTACACAAACAAATAAGAACCTCGCAACCAACGCGATAAAGGGGTTGCCAATCCCTTCACGGTCACTTACGAGAGTGAGATCTGATAGAGATGATAAGATAATATTTTTTGTATTTTTATGATAAGGATTAAAAGTAAAGATTGCAAAATGAACGGTAATAGAAATAACTTCTTAACGGGAGATTAATATAATGGAGAATAGACCCGAGGGCCATAGGTTTCACTAGTGGCTTCTCTCAAGATAGCATAAGTATTACGGTGGGTGAACAAATTACTGTCGAGCAATTGATAAAAAAGCGAATAATTATGAGAATATCTAGGCATGATCATGTATATAGGCATCACGTCCGTGACAAGTAGACCGACTCCTGCCTGTATCTACTACTATTACTCCACACATCGACCGCTATCCAGCATCTAGAGTACTAAGTTCATAAGAACAGAGTAACGCATTAGGTAAGATGACATGATGTAGAGGGATAAACTCAAGCAATATGATATAAACCCCATCTTTTTATCCTTGATGGCAACAATACAATATATGTCGTTTCCCTTTCTGTCACTGGGATGGAGCATCGCAAGATTGAACCCAAAGCTAAGCACTTCTCCCATTGCAAGAAAGATCAATCTAGTAGGCCAAACCAAACTGATAATTCAAACAGACTTGCAAAGATGACCAATTATACATAAAAGATTTCAGAGAAGAATCAAATATTGTTCATAGATAGACTTGATCATAAACCCACAATTCATCGGATCTCGACAAACACACCACAAAAAGAGTTACATCGAATAGATCTCCAAGAAGATCGAGGAGAACTTTGTATTGAGATCCAAAGAAAGAGAAGAAGCCATCTAGCTAATAGCTATGGACCTAAAGGTCTGAAGTAAACTACTCACACATCATCGGAGGGGCCATGGAGTTGATGTAGAGGCCCTCCGTGATCGATGCCCCCTCCGGCGGAGCTTCGGAAAAGGCTCCAAGATGGGATCTCTTGGGTACAGAAGGTTGCGGTGGTGGAAATAGGGTTTCGTGGTATTCTTGGATGTTTTCGGGGTATATGAACATATATAGGAGGAAGAAGTAGGTCGGTTGAGCCACGAGGGGGGAGGGCGCACCCCCTTGCCTCGTGGCCTCCTCGGTTGTTTCTTGGCGTCCACTCCAAGTCCTCTGGATCATGTTTGTTCCAAAAATCACGCTCCCAAAGGTTTCAATAGTACACAGCCTGTTCTTCAGTCCAAAATCTGGGTGACAGTGAAGTTCTGTCTCCTTCATACGGGCTGGTTCCAAAGAATACTAGCTTCGAAAGATGAAGTTGCTCATTGAATGCAGGACCATTTGTGCCATATTCAACAGGGAACAAGGGAAATTATTCCTGAGGATTTTTCAGATTTTCTTCATCGCTTATTTCCATCGACTGAGAATCATCAAGTGTTGGCATATTTTCGTTAATAGGTTTGAGTGGTGCAAGGGTCCTTTTCATCTTCTGTGGGGCAAATGGCATGGAAGCACTTGTCTTACATTCATTTTCTTTCACTGGAACTCCTTCAGCGGCTTTCTGACTATCAGGCACTAGGGCATTTTCTTTCGGAGCATTTTCAACAGAGGGAGGCACAACAACCTCTTCAGACGTTGGGTCACAACAACATCTTTTTCGGTTTCCTGGGGCACAACAGGTGGTACAACTTGTTCGTGAGCCATGGGCTCTTCGGATTTCTTTTCTTCCTTTTCTGGCTGCGAAGCAGGAGCAGGATCAACCTCCATCTAGGTAGGGGCACCGGATGGGGTGACCGGGGTGGTATTTCCTCGGGATGCAATTTGCTCCCGCTCAATCTTGTCATCCTTCATGTTGGATCCGTAGGGCTCAACTTGCATTTCCTTCAGAGGTGATGATACTTCCTTCTCAACCTCAATCTCTTCATCAATTTTCTCTTCTGGGGCTTGTTGCTCGGGCTGGACATTTCCTTCATCGGGGTTGTTAAGAAAGATATCAATAACATCAGTCTCTTGAGCAGCAAAGGTAGGAATGATAACCACCACAGATTTAGCTTGTTGTACGGGTTCATCCTCGTGAGGAGGCGACGGCAGTATCTGCTACAGAGGAGCACTAGAGTCAATCGGAGCATCAGCAACTGTCTGAGGGCGAGGAGGCTTGGTTCCTTTTGGTTTGCTATCCCTAGCCTTAGCCGTTTGACGTTTCTCTTTCTTTATTCTTCATCGAGCAAGTTTAGCCTGACGTTCAATCTCATCATTCCTTCGGTCACATAGCTGAGATAATTCCATCTTCAGCCGTGAGTGCCACTCAATTTTATCATTCCTCATAACCCTGAGAGCTTTTGTGATTTCAACAATTTCTTTGTTCAGCTCCTTCCTTTCAGATTCAATGTTGGCATCTCGTCTCATTTGCTCAATGGTTTTCTTTTCCTCGACTGCCTGATTCAGTTTCTTGGTCATTTCTCTCAGCTCAGTGAAATATTTTGTTACCAGCTTGGTAACATCATCAGGAAGATTCAAACTGCTCAAATCAACTGATTTCGCATCGTAGGCAGCACTTTCAATGACATCAATCATGATATCGAAAGCATATCTCTATTCCTCTGTGGAAGCAGGAACACTGGTTTTAGCTTTCTTGACATGAGCAACATCCTTCTATTTGGGCAGCAGCTTTCTCTTCACAGAAGGAGCAGCAGAACCCAAAGGTTTATCAAAGACTGGAGTGGGTGCAAGCCTTGGTGACATTCTCAGTGGGGGTGATGCTTTTACTGGTGAGGGAGTTTGATATGGCTTGTTGAGAAGAGCTCGTTGATCATACATGGGTATTTCCTCGGGAGCATCTTCATCGCAGGACTCATCAGACGAGGCAGAAGCTGCCTTCTTGGATTTTTTGGCAACATATTTGTTTTTAGATTGTCCTGTTTAGGCAGATTGTTGTTATGTTTGCATATGTTTTCTTGGACTCAACAGTATGAATCTTCTTGCATTCTTTTTAGACTGTCCTGTTTAGACAGATTGTTGTTATGTTTGCATATGTTTGCTTGTTTAATGATTCTATTTGAGGATGATTAAATATGTAGAGGTATTTAGTATGCAATGTTAAATAATAATTTTAGTGATTTTCTATAGTAGAGAATGATTAGGTTTTGCATTGATTCATACTAAATTATCTCATGAGTTCTTGTTGAGTTCTGTGTGGATGAGATTTTTGAGATTTAAGGAAATCGTGATATGAGAAGAACTAAGGAGACACAAACGCTCAATCTTGGGGATTCCCAAGGCATCCCAAGTTAATATTTCAAGAAGTCTCAAGCATCTAAGCTTAGGGATGCCCCGATTGGCATCCCACCTTTCTTCTTCAACAATGATCGGTCAGTTTTGGTTGAGCCTAAGTTTTTGCTTCTTCACATGATATGTGCTATCCTTGGAATGTCATTTTATTTTATTTTGCTTGTTGTTTGAATAAAATACTTAAGATCTGAAATTCTTAAATGAGAGAGAGTCTTCACATAACTACTTAATTATTTGACTACTCATTGATCTTCACTTATATATTTTTGGAGTAGTTTGTCATTTACTCCTGTGCTTCACTTATATCCTAGAATAAATTGTTGAATGAATTGAATATCATAAATCTAAAAGTACATATGTTTCATATGCTTATCCCATGGGGAGTAATGACTTCACATATAAGAAGTATAGGTGGTAAAATTTATTGAAAGTTAGCAAAAACAGCATTGTCACTTAAACAATTCATGAAAGAATACTGAAGGAAGATAGGTTTCACATATAAATATACTATCTTGGACATCTTCTATGATTGTGATCCCCATTAATTATTTTCAAACTTGAGCAAATTAGTTGAAGTTGGACAAGGAAGACAACGTAATGAGTATGTTTGGGTATATTTGTATAGAAATTATATTGTTATGGATCCTCCAACATGTGGTGCTTGCATAGGATCTTTTGTTGGGGAACGTAGTATTTCAAATAATATCCTACGATCACACAAGATCTATCTAGGAGAAGCATAGCAACGAGCGGGTGCTACCTCTTGAGCACTGCGTTGGTTTTCCCTTGAAGAGGAAAGGGTGATGCAGCAAAGTAGCATAAGTATTTCCCTCAGTTTTTGAGAACCAAGGTATCAATCCAGTAGGCGACTACACGCAAGTCCCTCGTACCTGCACAAACAAACAAGAACCTCGCAACCAACGCGATAAAGGGGTTGTCAATCCCTTCATGGCACTTACGAAAGTGAGATCTGGTAGAGATAATAAGATAAATATTTTTGGTATTTTTGTTGTATAGATTGGAAAATAAAGATTGCAAAATAAACGGCGACGAAAATGGCTTGTTGATGGGAGAATAATATAATGGAGAATAGACCCGGGGGCCATAGGTTTCACTAGTGGCTTCTCTCAAGATAGCATAAGTATTACGGTGGGTGAACGAATTACTGCCAGGCAATTGATAGAAAAGTGCATAATTATGAGAATATCTAGGCATGATCATGTATATAGGCATCACGTCCGCGACAAGTAGACCGAAACAATTCTGCATCTACTACTATTACTCCACACATCGACTGTTATCCAGTATGCATCTAGAGTATTAAGTTCATAAGAACAGAGTAACGCATTAGGCAAGATGACATGATGTAGAGGGATAAACTCAAGCAATATGATATAAACCCCATCTTTTGATCCTCGATGGCAACAATACAATACGTGCCTTGCTGCCCCTGCTGTCACTGGGAAAGGACACCGCAAGACTAAACACAAAGCTAAGCACTTCTCCCATTGCAAGAAAGATCAATCTAGTAGGCCAAACCAAACTGATAATTCGAAGAGACTTGCAAAGATAACCAATCATTCATAAAAGAATTCAGAGAAGAATCAAATATTGTTCATAGATAATCTTGATCATAAACCCACAATTCATCGGATCTCGACAAACACACCGCAAAAAGAGTTACATCGAATAGATCTCCAAGAAGATCGAGGAGAACTTTGTATTGAGATTCAAAGAGAGAGAAGAAGCCATCTATCTAATAACTATGGACCCGAAGGTCTGAAGTAAACTACTCACACATCATCAAAGAGGCTATGGTGTTGATGTAGAAGCCCTCCGTGATTGATTCCCCCTCCGGCGGAGCTCCGGAAAAGGCCCCAAGATGGGATCTCTTGGATACAGAAGGTTGCGGTAGTGGAAATAGGGTTTCGTGGTGCTCCTGGATGTTTTCGTGGTATATGGGTATATATAGGAGGAAGAAGTAGGTCGGTGGAGCTACGAGGGGCCCAAGAGGGTGGGGTCCGCCCAGGGGGGTAGGCGCGCCTCCCTGCCTCGTGGCCTCCGCGTTGATTTCTTGACATCCACTCCAAGTCCCCTGGATCACGTTTGTTCAAAAAATAACTCTCCCGAAGGTTTCATTCCGTTTGGATTCCGTTTGATATTCCTTTTCTGCGAAACACTGAAATTGGCAAAAAAACAGCAATTTGCACTGGGCCTTGGGCTAGTAGGTTAGTCCCAAAAATAATATAAAAGTGTATAATTAAGCCCATAAACATCCAAAACAGATAATATAATAGCATGGAACAATAAAAAATTATAGATACATTGGAGACGTATCAAGCATCCCCAAGCTTTATTCATGCTCGTCCTTGAGTAGGTAAATGATAAAAACAGAATTTTTGATGTGGAATGCTACCTAGCATAATTCTCAATGTAATATTCTTTATTGTGGCATGAATGTTCAGATCCGAAAGATTCAAGACAAAAGTTTAATATTGACATAAAAATTAACAATATTTCAATCATACTAACTAAGCAATCATGTCTTCTCAAAATAACATGGACAAAGAAAGTTATCCCTACAAGATCATATAGTCTGGCTATGTTGTATATTCACCACACAAAATATTTAAATCATGCACAACCCCGATGACAAGCCAAGCAATTGTTTCATACTTTTGATGTTCTCAAACTTTTTCAATCTTCACGCAATACATGAGCGTGAGCCATGGACATAGCACTATATGTGGAATAGAATGGTGGTTGTGGAGAAGACAAAAAGGAGAAGATAGTCTCACATCAACTAGGCGTATCAACGGGCTATGGAGATGCCCATCAATATATATCAATGTGAGTGAGTAGGGATTGCCATGCAACGGATGCACTAGAGCTATAAGTGTATGAATGCTCAAAAAGAAACTAAGTAGGTGTGCATCCAACTCGCTTGCTCACAAAGACGTAGGGCATTTTGAGGAAGCCCATCATTGGAATATACAAGCCAAGTTCTATAATGTAAAATTCCCACTAGTATATGAAAGTGACAACATAGGAGACTCTCTATCATGAAGATCATGGTGCTACTTTGAAGCACAAGTGTGGAAAAGGGATAGTAACATTGTCCCTTCTCTCTTTTTCTCTCTTTTTTGGGCCTTCTTCTTTTTTTATGTCCTCTTTTCTTCCCTTTTTTCCTTTTTGTCCGGAGTCTCATCCCGACTTGTGGGGGAATCATAGTCTCCATCATCCTTTCCTCACTTGGGACAATGCTCTAATAATGATGATCATCACACTTTTATTTACTTACAACTCAGTTCTTATAACAAAATATGACTCTATGTGAATGCCTCCGGCAATGTACCGGGATGTGCAATGACTCATGAGTGACATGCATGAAAGAATTATGAATGGTGGCTTTGCCACAAATAGGATGTCAACTACATGATCATGCAAAGCAATACGACAATGATGAAGCGTGTCATAATAAACGGAACGGTGGAAAGTTGCATGGAAATATATCTCGGAATGGCTATGGAAATACCATAATAGGTGGTATGGTGGCTGTTTTGAGGAAGGTATATGGTGAGTTTATGGTACCGGCAAAAGTTGTGCGGTACTAGAGAGGCTAGCAATGGTGGAAGGGTGAGAGTGCGTATAATCCATGGGCTCAACATTAGTCATAAAGAACTCATATACTTATTGCAAAAATCTATTAGTTATCGAAACAAAGTACTATGCGCATGCTCCTAGGGGGATAGATTGGTAGGAAAAGACCATCGCTCGTCCCCGACCGCCACTCATAAGGAAGACAATCAATAAATAACTCATGCTCCGACTTCATCACATAACGGTTCACCATACGTGCATGCTACGGGAATCACAAACTTTAGAACAAGTATTTCTCAAATTCACAACTAATCAACTAGCATGACTCTAATATCACCATCTTCATATCTCAAAACAACCATTAAGTATCAAGCTTCTCATAGTATTCAATGCACCTTTTATGATAGTTTTTATTATACCCATCTTGGATGCCTATCATATTAGGACGAATTTCATAACCAAAGCAAATTACCATGCTGTTCTAAAGGACTCTCAAAATAATATAAGTGAAGCATGAGAGATCAATAATATCTATAAAATAAAACCACCACCGTGCTCTAAAAGATCTAAGTGAAGCACTAGAGCAAAATTATCTAGCTCAAAAGATATAAGTGAAGCACATAGAGTATTCTAATATATTCCAATTCATGTGTGTCTCTCCCAAAAGGTGTGTACAACAAGGATGATTGTGGAAAACTGAAAAGCAAAGACTCAAATCATACAAGAAGCTCCAAGCAAAACACATATCATGTGGTGAATAAAAATATAGCCTCAAGTAAAGTTACCGATAGAAGAAGACGAAAGAGGGGATGCCTTTCGGGGCATCCCCAAGCTTAGGCTTTTGGTTGTCCTTGAATTTTACCTTACGGTGCCTTGGGCATCCCCAAGCTTAGGCTCTTTCCACTCCTTATTCCATAATCCATCAAATCTTTACCCAAAACTTGAAAACTTCACAACACAAAACTTAAACAGAAAATCTCATGAGCTCCGTTAGTATAAGAAAAAAACACCACTTAAGGTACTGTACTGAACTCATTATTTATTTATATTGGTGTTAACCTACTGTATTCCAACTTCTCTATGATTCATAACCTCCGATACTAGCCATAGATGCATCAAAATAAGCAAACAATCACACAAAAAACAGAATCTGTCAAAAATAGAACAGTCTGTAGTAATCTGTAGGTTTAGAATACTTCTGTAACCCCAAAAATTCTAAAATGAATTGCTGGACGTTAGTAATTTATTTATTAATCATCTTCAAAAAGAATCAACCTATCGCACTCTCCAGTAAAAAATGGCAGCAAATCTCGTGAGCGCTAAAGTTTCTGTTTTTTTACAGCAAGATCGCTAAAACTTTCCCCAAGTCTTCCCAAAGGTTCTACTTGGCACAAACACTAATTAAAAACATAAAACCACATCTAAACAGAGGCTAGATGAATTATTTATTCAAAAACAGAAAGTAAATATATTGGGTTGTCTCCCAACAAGCGCTTTTCTTTAAAGCCTTTTAGCTAGGCATTGATAATTTTAATGATGCTCACATGAAAGACGAGAATTGAAGCACAAAAGGAACATCATAAAGCATGTGACGAACACATCTAAGTCTAACATACTTCCTATGCATAAGCATTTTATAAGCAAACAAACTATATAGCAAGCAAAAATTAGCATATGCAAGGAAGAAGAAAGAGACGATAGCAATCTCAACATGACGAGAGGTAATTTAGTAAGAAGAAAATTTCTACAACCATATTTTCCTCTCTCATAATAATTATATGTGGGATCATAAGCAAATTCAACAAAATAGCTATCACATAAAATATTTTCAACACGATCCACATGCATGCAAAGTTGACACTCTTCCAAAATAGTGGGATTAACATTAACTAAAGTCATGACCTCTCCAAACCCACTTTTATCAAAAACTTCATAAGATTGAACATTCTCCAAATATGTGGGATCTAAAGTTGACACTCTTCCAAACCCACATTCAATAATATTGCAAACACCATTATCATTCTCATATTCATCATGGGGATTAAATAAATTTTCAAGATCAAAAGAAGAATCACCCCAATCATGATCATTGCAACAAATAGTAGTCATAGCAAAACTAGCATCCCCAAGCTTAGGGTTTTGCATATTATTAGCACAATTGACATTAATAGAATTTATAATATCATCATTGCAATCATGCTTTTTATTCAAAGATCTATCGTGAATTGATTCATAAAGTACTTCATCACAATTTCCAGATTCACGAATTTCAAGCAAAACTTCATAAAGATAATCTAGTGCACAAAACTCACTAGCAATTGGTTCATAATAATTGGATCTCTTAAAAAGATCAGCAAGTGGATGAGGATCCATAGATCTTAGGTTCTCTGTTTACCAATAAATAAACAATTATTCCAACCAAGCGAGCAAACGAGCCAAGTAAGACATCAAGGCAAACGAAAATACGAAAAGAAGAAGGGCGAAGAAAAGGCAAGGGTGAAGTGGGGGATAAGAAAACGAGAGGCAAATGGCAAATAATGTAATGCGAGGGATAAGAGTTTGTGATGAGTACTTGGTATGTCTTGACTTATGTGTAGATCTCCCCGGCAATGGTGCCAGAAATCCTTCTTGCTACCTCTTGAGCACTGCGTTGGTTTTCCCTTGAATAGGAAAGGGTGACGCAGCAAAGTAGCGTAAGTATTTCCCTCAGTTTTTGAGAACCAAGGTATCAATCCAGTAGGAGACTACACACAAGTCCCTCGTACCTGCACAAAAAAACAAGAACCTCGCAACCAACGCGATAAAGGGGTTGTCAATCCCTTCACGGTCACTTACGAAAGTGAGATCTGATAGAGATAATAAGATAAATATTTTTGTTGTATATATTGGAAAATAAAGATTGCAAAACAAACGGCGACAGAAATGGCTTGTTGACGGGAGAATAGACCCGGGGGCCATAGGTTTCACTAGTGGCTTCTCTCAAGATAGCATAAGAATTATGGTGGGTGAACGAATTACTGTCAAGCAATTGATAGAAAAGTGCATAATTATGAGAATATCTAGGCATGATCATGTATATAGGCATCACGTCCGCGACAAGTAGACTGAAACGATTCTGCATCTACTACTATTACTCCACACATCGACCGCTATCCAGCATGCATCTAGAGTATTAAGTTCATAAGAACAGAGTAACGCATTAGGCAAGATGACATGATGTAGAGGGATAAACTCAAGCAATATGATATAAACCCCATCTTTTGATCCTCGATGGCAACAATACAATACGTGCCTTGCTGCCCCTGCTGTCACTGGGAAAGGACACCGCAAGATTGAACCCAAAGCTAAGCACTTTTCCCATTGTAAGAAAGATCAATCTAGTAGGCAAAACCAAACTGATAATTCGAAGAGACTTGCAAAGATAACCAATCATGCATAAAAGAATTCAGAGAAGAATAAAATATTGTTCATATATAATCTTGATCATAAACCCACAATTCATCCGATCTCGACAAACACACCGCAAAAAGAGTTACATCGAATAGATCTCCAAGAAGATCGAGGAGAACTTTGTATTGAGATCCAAAGAGAGAGAAGAAGCCATCTAGCTAATAACTATGGACCCGAAGGTCTAAAGTAAACTACCCACACATCATCGGAGAGGCTATGGTGTTGATGTAGAAGCCCTCCGTGATTGATTCCCCCTCCGGCGGAGCTCCGGAAAAGGCCCCAAGATGGGATCTCTTGGGTACAGAAGGTTGCGGCTGTGGAAAGATGGTTTCGTGGTGCTCCTGGATGTTTTCAGGGTATATGGATATATATAGGAGGAAGAAGTAGGTCGGTGGAGCTACGAGTTGCCCACGAGGATGGGGGGCATGCCGAGGGGGTAGGCGCGCCTCCCTGCCTCGTGGCCTCCTCGTTGATTTCTTGACGTCCACTCCAAGTCCCCTGGATCACGTTTGTTCCAAAAATAACTCTCCGAAGGTTTCATTCCATTTGGATTCCGTTTGATATTCCTTTAAAGCGAAACATTGAAATAGGCAAAAAAACAGCAATTTGCACTGGGCCTTGGGTTAGTAGGTTAGTCCCAAAAATAGTATAAAAGTGTATAATTAAGCCCATAAACATCCAAAACAGATAATATAATAGCATGGAACAATCAAAAATTATAGATATGTTGGAGACATATCAGCGGGGAGAGTGTGTCCACTTACCCTTGTAGACCGAAAGCAGAAGCATTAAGTAACACGATTGATGTAGTCGAACGTCTTCGCGACCCAACCGATCAAGTACCGGACGCACGGCACCTCCGCGATCTGCACACGTTCAGCTCGGTGACGTCCCTCGAACTCTAGATCCAGCTGAGGCCGAGGGATAGTTTCGTCAGCACGATGGCGTGTTGGCGGTGATGATGAAGTTACCGATGCAGGGCTTCGCCTAAGTACTACGACAATATGACCGAGGTGGAAAACTGTGGAGGGGGGCACCGCACACGGCTAAGAAATCAACTTGTGTGTCTATGGGGTGCCCCCCTCCCCCGTATATAAAGGAGGGGAGGAGGAGGGCCGTCCTCAAGGGGCGCGCCTAAGGGGGGATTCCTACTCCTAGTAGGAGTAGGTTTCCCCCTTTCCTAGTCCAAGTAGGAGAAGAAGGAAGGAGAGGGAGAAGGAAAGAGGGGGTGCCACCCCTTCCTAGTCCAATTCGGACCAGACCATGGGGGGCATGCTGCCTCCCCTTGTGGCCCTTCTCTCCTTTCCACTAATGCCCAATAAGGCCCAATACTTTCCTCGGTGAATTCCCGTAACTCCCCGGTTCTCTGAAAAATACCCGAATCACTCGGAACCTTTCCGATGTCCGAATATAGCCTTCCAATATATGAATCTTTACCTCTCGACCATTTCGAGACTCCTCGTCATGTCCGTGATCTCATCCGGGACTTCTAACAACCTTCGGTACATCAAATCACATAATTCATAATACATACTGTCATCGAACGTTAAGCGTGCGGACCCTACGGGTTCGAGAACTATGTAGACATGACCGAGAAACATATTTGGTCAATAACCAATAGCGGAACATGGATGCTCATATTAGCTCCTACATATTCTGCGAAGATCTTTATCGGTCAAACCGCATAACAACATACGTTGTTCCCTTTGTCATCGGTATGTTACTTGCCCGAGATTTGATCGTCGGTATCATCATACCTAGTTCAATATCATCACTGGCAAGTCTCTTTACTCATTTCATAATGCATCATCCCGCAACTAACTCATTAGTCACATTGCTTGCAAGGCTTATAGTGATGTGCATAACCAAGAGGGCCCAGAGATACCTCTCCAACAATCGGAGTGACAAATCCTAATCTCGATCTATGCCAACTCAACAAACACCATCGGAGACACCTGTAGAGCATCTTTTTAATCACCCAGTTACGTTGTGACATTTGATAGCACGCTAAGTGTTCCTCCGGTATTCGGGAGTTGCATAATCTCATAGTCATAGGAACATGTATAAGTCATAAAGAAAGCAATAACAATAAACTAAACGATCATAGTGCTAAGCTAACAGATGGGTCTAGTCCATCACATCATTCTCTAATGATGTGATCCCATTCATCAAATGACAACACATGTCCATGGCTAGGAAACTTAACCATCTTTGATTAACGAGCTAGTCAAGTAGAGGCATACCAGGGACACTCTGTTTGTCTATGTATTCACACATGTACTAAGTTCTGGTTAATACAATTCTAGCATGAATAGTAAACATTTATCATGATATAAGGAAATATAAATAACAACTTTATTATTGCTTCTAGGGCATATTTCCTTCATCTTTTGCTAGCCAAAAAATTTATACTAAGTAGAGATAATACTTGTGCATCCAAAAACCCTTAAACCTAGTTTCTTGCCATAAGTGTCCACCATATTTACATATGGATTGAATAAGATCCTTCAAGTAAGTTGTCATCGGTGCAAAAAGCAATAAAAATGCTCCTAAATATGTATGATCTTTTATTGTAAGGGAAAATAGTGTTGTACGAACTTGTGATGGTAAAGAAATAAAAACGACGGACTGCATAATAAAGGTTGCTATCACAAAGGGCAATACAATGTGACATTCCTTTGCATTAAGGGCTTGCACATCCAAAAATAAAAAGTGCATGACAACCTCTGCTTCCCTCTGCGAAGGGTCTATCTTTTACTTTTATGTATTTACTTTTATGCAAGAGTCAATAGTATTCCTTCTCATTTCAACCTCAATTATTCTCTAGTTGGCAAGTATCATGTGGTGGGCAAAGATCCAAGCATATATTACCACTCAAATATATTTGATCATGAATTATTCTTGTTGACAATTATCTATATGATAAATAAGTTGGGAGGAGAAACATTAAGCCCCTATCTTTCTTTGTGTTCGATGTATGTTATTTGTTCTAAAAATATGCTTTGAGTGTCAACAATCATGGAAGACTATATGATAGTTGAGTATGTGGAATTTGCTAAATCAAAGCTCTTACATAGACCCTTCCTGAAAATAAGACGAATTGAAATAGTTTGATGATTGAGAACATAGTTTGTTACTTTTTAAGAAAGTTTATGGTCTATACTTTAACATGTGAATAGATTGCTACTTGATCATGAGAAGTTTTATGAGATGAGCTAATGTTCATGATATATAATGATGCTAGAAAAGGTGATTCGAATTATCATTGATCAAACTTGTGCACTTGCTAGCATTCACACTTCATAAATTGTTTCTTTTATCATTTACTTACTCGAGGACGAGCACTGATTAAGCTTGGGGATGCTCATACGTCTCCAACATATCTACAATGAAGTATTCTTGCCATGTTTCCTACAATTTTATACGGTTTTGGTATGATTTGATTAGAACTAACCCGGACTGACACTGTTTTCAGCGGAATTACTGTGGTGTCATTTTTTGTGTAGAAATAAAAGTTCTCGGAATGGGCTGAAAATTTACGATGATTTTTTGTGGACCGAAAGAGACCCTCGAAGCTTCGTGGGA
Source organism: Triticum aestivum (assembly GCF_018294505.1). NCBI lineage: Eukaryota > Viridiplantae > Streptophyta > Magnoliopsida > Poales > Poaceae > Triticum > Triticum aestivum. Next base: position 550,249,314 of record NC_057812.1, on the reverse strand, counting down.
GGACCAGAAGACCCATGAGGGCACGGCAAGCTCGCTAGGCGCGCCCTACCCCTCAGGGTGCTTGGAGCGAGCTTGATGCTCCCTCGCGGACCCCCCCCCCTTGATTTGAGACCGACGCCAAGAATTCCTGTAAACACCCAAACCCCCTAAAAGAACCATAGATGATAAGTTCCGCTGCTGCAAGCCTCTGTAGCCACGAACACTCAATTGGGACCTTGTTCTGACACCCTGCCGGAGGGGGAAATCGTCACCGGAGGCCATCTTCATCATCCCGGTGGCCACAATGATGAGGAGGGAGCAGTTCACCCTCGGGGCTGAGGGTATGCACTAGTAGCTATGTGTTTGATATGTCTCTCTTGTGTTCTTGATTTGGCACGATGTGGATGTACCGCGAGCTTTGTTAATATATTTGGATCTTATGGTGTTCTTCCCTCTCTACCTTCTTCTGATGAATTGAGTCTTGCACTTTGAGGTTTCGTTATGTTGGATTGAATATTGGATTTGAGAAAATTTGATGTATTTCTTGCATATGGATACCCGTGGTGACAATGGGGTATTATATTGATTCACTTGATGTATTTTTTGGCACCCAACTCGTGGATTCCCGAGGTGACATTGGGGTAATCTATGCATAGGGGTTGATGCACGTTTTCGTCCTACATTCTCCGATAGAAACTTTGGAGTGATTCTTTATTGCATGTTGAGGGATTGTTATATGATCCAATTATGTTATCATTGCTGAGAGATTTTGCACTCGTGAAAGTATGAACCCTAGGCCTTGTTTCTAAGCATTGCAATATTGTTTGTACTCCGTTTTATCATTAGCTACCTTGCAGTTTTTTATTTTCATATTACAAAAAATTATATCTACTATCCATACTACACTTGTATCACCATCTCTTCGCCAAACTAGTGAACCTATACAATTTACCATTGTATTGGGTGTGTTGGGGACACAAGAGACTCTTGATTGAAGGGTTGTTTGAGAGAGACCATCTTCATCCTACGCCTCCCACGGATTGATAAACCTTATTAGGTCATCCACTTGAGGGAAAATTGCTACTGTCCTACAAAACTTTGCGCTTGGAGGACCAACACGAGTCTACAAGAATAAGCTGTGTAGTAGACATCACAAAATCTCTATGATGGTGTCATGATTGTGAAGGAAATATGCCCTAGAGGCAATAATAAAGCTATTATTTATTTCCTTATATCATGATAAATGTTTATTATTCATGCTAGAATTGTATTAACCGGAAACATAATACATGTGTGAATACATAGACAAACTTAGTGTCACTAGTATGCCTCTACTTGACTAGCTCGTTAATCAAAGATGGTTATGTTTCCTAACCATGAACAAGGTGTTGTTATTTGATTAACGAGGTCACATCATTAGTTGAATGATCTAATTGACATGACCCATTTCATTAGCTTAGCACCCGATCGTTTAGTATGTTGATATTGCTTTCTTCATGACTTATACATGTTCCTATGACTATGAGATTATGCAACTCCCGTTTACCGGAGGAACACTTTGTGTGCTACCAAACGTCACAACGTAACTGGGTGATTATAAAGGAGCTCTACAGGTGTCTCCAAAGGTAGATGTTGGGTTGGCGTATTTCGAGATTAGGATTTGTCACTCCGATTGTCGGAGAGGTATCTCTGGGCCCTCTCGGTAATGCACATCACATAAGCCTTGCAAGCATTGCAGCCAATGAGTTAGTTGCAAGATGATGTATTATGGAACGAGTAAAGAGACTTGCCGGTAACGAGATTGAACTAGGTATTGGATACCGACGATCGAATCTCGGGCAAGTAACATACCGATGACAAAGGGAACAACGTATGTTGTTATGCGGTCTGACCGATAAAGATCTTCTTAGAATATGTAGGAGCCAATATGGGCATCCAGGTCCCGCTATTGGTTATTGACCGGAGATGTGTCTCAGTCATGTCTGCATTATTCTCGAACCGTAGGGTCCGCACGCTTAACGTTACGATGACAATTATTATGAGTTTATGCATTTTGATGTACCGAAGTTAGTTCGGAGTCCCGGATGTGATCACGGACATGACGAGGAGTCTTGAAATGGTCGAGACATAAAGATTGATATATTGGAAGCCTATGTTTGGATATCGGAAGTGTTCCGGGTGAAATCGGTATTTTGCCGGAGTACCGGGAGGTTACCGGAACCCCCCGGGAGCTGTATGGGCCTTAATGGGCTTTAGTGGAAAGGAGAAGGGGCAGCCCAAGATGGGCCGCGCGCCTCCCCCCTCCCCTAGTCCTATTAGGACAAGGAGAGGTGGCCGGCCCCCCTCTTTCTCTTTCCCCCTCAGTGAATCCTACTCCAACTAGGATTGGGGGAAGGAATCCTACTCCCAGAGGGAGTAGGACTCCCTTGGCACGCCCTCCTTGGCCGGCCGGCCCCCTCCCCTTGGCTCCTTTATATACGGAGGCAGGGGACACCCCTAGACACACAAGTTGATCATTGAGATCGTTCCTTAGCCGTGTGCGGTGCCCCCTGCCACCATATTCCACCTCGATTATATTGTAGCAGTGCTTAGGCGAAGCCCTGCGACGGTAGAACATCAAGATCGTCACCACGCCGTCGTGCTGACGGAACTCCTCCCCGACGCTTTGCTGGATCAGAGCCCGGGGATCGTCATCGAGCTGTACGTGTGCTAAGAACTCGGAGGTGCCGGAGTAACGGTGCTTGGATCGGTCGGATCGGGAAGACGTACGACTACTTCCTCTACGTTGTGTCAACGCTTCCGCAGTCGGTTTGCGTGGGTACGTAGACAACACTCTCCCCTCTCGTTGTTGTGCATCACCATGATCTTGCGTGTGCGTAGGAAATTTTTTGAAATTACTACGTTCCCCAATAGTGGCATCCGAGCCTAGGTTTTATGGTTTGATGTTATATGCACGAGTAGAACACAAGTGAGTTGTGGGTGATATAAGTCATACTGCCTACCAGCATGTCATACTTTGGTTTGGCGGTATTGTTGGACGAGACGACCCGGACCGACATTATGCGTACGCTTATGCGAGACCGGTTCTCCCGACGTGCTTTGCACATAGGTGGCTTGTGGGCGACTATCTCTCCAACTTTAGTTGAACCGAGTATGGCTACGCCCGGTCCTTGCGAAGGTTAAAACGGAGTCTATTTGACAAACTATCGTTGTGGTTTTGATGCGTAGGTGAGATTGGTTCTTGCTTAAGCCCGTAGCAGCCACGTAAAACTTGCAACAACAAAGTAGAGGACGTCTAACTTGTTTTTGCAGGGCATGTTGTGATGTGATATGGTCAAGGCATGATGATGAATTTTATTGTATGAGATGATCATGTTTTGTAACCGAGTTATCGGCAACTGGCAGGAGCCATATGGTTGTCGCTTTATTGTATGCAATGCAATCGCGATGTAATGCTTTACTTTATCACTAAGCGGTAGCGATAGTCGTGGAAGCATAAGATTGGCGAGACGACAACGATGCTAAGATGGAGATCAAGGTGTCGCGCCGGTGACGATGGTGATCATGACGGTGCTCAGGAGATGGAGATCACAAGCACAAGATGATGATGGCCATATCATATCACTTATATTGATTGCATGTGATGTTTATCTTTTTATGCATCTTATCTTGCTTTGATTGACGATAGCATTATAAGATGATCTCTCACTAAATTATCAAGAAGTGTTCTCCCTGAGTATGCACCGTTGCCAAAGTTCGTCGTGCCCAGACACCACGTGATGATCGGGTGTGATAAGCTCTACGTCCATCTACAACGGGTGCAAGCCAGTTTTGCACACGCAGAATACTCAGGTTAAACTTGACGAGCCTAGCATATGCAGATATGGCCTCGGAACACAGAGACCGAAAGGTCGAGCGTGAATCATATAGTAGATATGATCAACATAACGATGTTCACCATTGAAAACTACTCCATCTCACGTGATGATCGGTTATGGTTTAGTTGATTTGGATCACGTGATCACTTAGAGGATTAGAGGGATGTCTATCTAAGTGGGAGTTCTTAAGTAATTTGATTAATTGAACTTAAACTTATCATGAACTTAGTACCTGATAGTATCTTGCTTGTTTATGTTGATTGTAGATAGATGGCTCGTGCTGTTGTTCCGTTGAATTTTAATGCGTTCCTTGAGAAAGCAAAGTTGAAAGATGATGGTAGCAATTACACGGACTGGGTCCGTAACTTGAGGATTATCCTCATTGCTGCTCAGAAGAATTACGTCCTGGAAGCACCGCTGGGTGCCAGGCCTGCTGCTGGAGCAACACCAGATGTTATGAACGTCTGGCAGAGCAAAGCTGATGACTACTCGATAGTTCAGTGTGCCATGCTTTACGGCTTAGAATCGGGACTTCAACGACGTTTTGAACGTCATGGAGCATATGAGATGTTCCAGGAGTTGAAGTTAATATTTCAAGCAAATGCCCGGATTGAGAGATATGAAGTCTCCAATAAGTTCTATAGCTGCAAGATGGAGGAGAACAGTTCTGTCAGTGAGCATATACTCAAAATGTCTGGGTATAATAATCACTTGATTCAGATGGGAGTTAATCTTCCAGATGATTGCGTCATTGACAGAATTCTCCAATCACTGCCACCAAGCTACAAGAGCTTCGTGATGAACTATAATATGCAAGGGATGAACAAGACTATTCCCGAGCTCTTCGCAATGCTGAAAGCTGCGGAGGTAGAAATCAAGAAGGAGCATCAAGTGTTGATGGTTAACAAGACCACTAGTTTCAAGAAAAAGGGCAAAGGGAAGAAGAAGGGGAACTTCAAGAAGAACGGCAAGCTAGTTGCTGCTCAGGAGAAGAAACCCAAGTCTGGACCTAAGCCTGAAACTGAGTGCTTCTACTGCAAGCAGACTGGTCACTGGAAGCGGAACTGCCCCAAGTATTTGGCGGATAAGAAGGATGGCAAGGTGAACAAAGGTATATGTGATATACATGTTATTGATGTGTACCTTACTAGAGCTCGCAGTAGCACCTGGGTATTTGATACTGGTTCTGTTGCTAATATTTGCAACTCGAAACAGGGACTACGGATTAAGCGAACACTGGCGAAGGACGAGGTGACGATGCGCGTGGGAAACGGTTCCAAAGTCGATGTGATCGCGGTCGGCACGCTACCTCTACATCTACCTTCGGGATTAATATTAGACCTAAATAATTGTTATTTGGTGCCAGCGTTGAGCATGAACATTATATCTGGATCTTGTTTGATGCAAGACGGTTATTCATTTAAATCAGAGAATAATGGTTGTTCTATTTATATGAGTAATATCTTTTATGGTCATGCACCTTTGAGGAGTGGTCTATTTTTGATGAATCTCGATAGTAGTAACACACATATTCATAATGTTGAAGCCAAAAGATGCAGAGTTGATAATGACAGTGCAACTTATTTGTGGCACTGCCGTTTAGGTCATATCGGTATAAAGCGCATGAAGAAACTCCATACTGATGGACTTTTGGAACCACTTGATTATGAATCACTTGGTACTTGAGAACCGTGTCTCTTGGGCAAGATGACTAAAACACCGTTCTCCGTACTATGGAGAGAGCAACAGATTTGTTGGAGATCATACATACAGATGTATGTGGTCCGATGAATATTGAGGCTTGTGGCGGATATCGTTATTTTATCACCTTCACAGATGACTTAAGCAGATATGGGTGTATCTACTTAATGAAACATAAGTCTGAAACATTTGAAAAGTTCAAAGAATTTCAGAGTGAAGTTGAAAATCATCGTAACAAGAAAATAAAGTTTCTACGATCTGATCGTGGAGGAGAATATTTGAGTTACGAGTTTGGTGTACAAGAAAATAAAGTTTCATCTAACTAATCATGTTCAGGTTTTTTAGGCACTGTATGTTATCCCTAACCAATTGCAGAGGTTGCAGTACAAACATGTAGGATACAGATGCATTCTATAGTGTTCTTCATGATGGCTGTACTGACGGATATGATTGCCCTTGTCTAAATACTAAGATCCAACTTTACATGCAGGTGAGGAATTAGTAATCTTCTTTCGCATGTTTTTGTCTTCTTTACCACTTCAAATTTGTTTCCACTTTCTGCAGTCGTACCCATGCCAATTTGTTGGAGCAGAGATCATCTGACTTAACTGAGTCTAAGTCAGAGGGATGTCCATCCATGCCGCATCGGACGACAATGAAATCTAGAGAGGCTCTATGGCTCAGGTCGCCACGAAACCAGTGGCCCATCCGGCTCCTTGTGACACAAGTGAAGGAAACAACATGCAAGGTGTACAGAAACAGCGTGGGATCGACCAGAACGATACCGCCTGGGCCGGATGGTACGCGTTGCTCTGCTCGTGACCTCATGTAAATATCAATAGTCCGCCTTTCTCTTGTCATCTTCCACACGAATAAGAACACTGGAATTGATTGAACCCCCACCATCTAATTTCGTTGGAACTTGATCAATTTCCCTTTTTCTCACGGAAAAAGCATCTGATTGAACTTGATCAAATATCCTTTTTTTTCTTATAGAAGAAGCAACTGAGATGGAATTATGGAAGAAGAGGCTAACACCACACACATCCAGATTCCAGTAAGTACATATATATTATTATTCCAAGTACATTCACTTTGGCACAAGTTCAATATTTTGTCATCCAGAGCAACAATTCAAGTTTTGTGCTATTCAGTCGTGTTAATTCTGGATATTTTTGGATTTGGTTATGTTCTGGGTTCCATTAGTTCAATTATGGGCAATAGTGGCCATTTAGTTCCGTTCAAGTTCAGTTCTGGGTGCCAGCAATAGTTGTCATTTAATTTAGTTCAAGTTTAGTTTTCGCTGCCATTTAGTTCAATTCAGTTAGGAGCAACAATTGACATTCAGTTCATTTCAGAATTCTGCATATGTACTTCTGTCCAATTCTGCACTTACACAAAGCTTACTGGAACACTCATTTACTCATAACATTCAAGCAAACACTGAAAATTTTTACCATTAATTTTGTTTTTACAGATGTACAAGTAGCAACTGCAATTCCTATTCAGTCGTAACAATAATATTTAGTGATCTCAATTTTCATGCCATGCTGAATTAAATTCAGCTAACATCAGCGATTTAGTTGGACGCTTCCTGCACTTTCAACTTTATAAAATGATTGTTTGCGATCAGCAACTCATTAGACGGCGGTGGCAGTGGCGTGATTGGCCCACTTGAACACAAACCACAGGACGTCAACAACACAGGGCCTATGGAACCTTGTCCTCTGGTCCAACCATTGCTTCTCCTCGTGACACCTGTGGTCTACGGTGACAGGGCCTTGGCTGGCGGCTAATGCCACGAGGCCTCGGAGCCGGACTTGTGCTCCTCCTCTTGGGAAGTCGTCGCCAGTGCGGTGGCCCTGAAGCCGGTTGGACGCGTCTTGTGTGCGCTAGGGCAGTGGCATCGCAGAGGATGAAACCAACACTGGTTGAGAGCGGCCTCGATGGTGTGGTGTAGCTGACCACGACCGTGGGGATGGGCGTGCCGGACGCGTGAATGGAAACGGTGAGTCCATGCCGGACCCTCCTTTGGTGAGCGAACAACGACGACAAGTGTAGGGGAACTCAAGAAAGGAGGGTTTTTTCAGAGCTGGAGCGCCACTTTCCCTCTCCCTTCCATTGGACTGGGTTGCATCATGCTTTTGGGCCGATCCTGCTCTGTGTTTCCACGGGCTCCACCTGCTGTCGTGGATGCGCAAAGAATGGGATACACACATCCAACAAATTGTATGCAAGTAACATGAGTCTTCTACTTTTCAGTTTTTTCCCTGCTTTGATGCTGATTATCCTTTTCTATATGCAGTCGCTAGGCGCTTGGTACTACAACTTCTACATCTCGACGACTTTGGACAATAAAGGTGAGGCCCTTTGTATCTCGATGGCAACTCTACAACGGATGTTTTGCTTTCAGGCATATGTAATTACACCACTTTGATTGCCGACTGTCTTCGACAGCGACGATGCTCTACCTGGGTGTGGTCTAACTCTACCTCGGCCAGGTGTGGTGCCACGAGGAAGCACCCAAGGTACATGTGTGTGTGTGTGCGCGCGCGCAAATATAGATTAACTACAGATAAGTACTTCGGTCCCATCAGTCGCCACCAAGTAAATCAGCAGCAGCCAGTAGGAGAAGAATTCGGTTTGACATTTGATTTATGCTGGGTAATTTGAGGTGTGCCTGTTGGTTATGCCATTTATCTTTTTTCTGTCAAGCAATTGTTTTCTATTGCTGTGATAGGAATCAGTTTTTGTTTTTTGTATACACCGAGATGAAGCTGAAAGTTATGACGATCAGATCAAATACCAAAAGTTGTAACTCGGATATACCATGATATTTTGAATGGTGTGCTACCTTAATAGCTTTCAGTGGTATGTTGTCTGTTCAATTCCGAAAATAAGATTTGTGGTAGGTTGACCTGTTGACAGCTTTCAATGCTACTGTATGTTGTTTGTTCAACTCCGGTCACCGAAGCTGAATTTCCATACAAAACCAAGATTTGTTCTAGGTAATTATTTAGGCACCAAGCAACAAGTACATGGATTTAAAATATGCACACAACGACAAACATTTGTGTGGATTTTCTGTAGGTGTCTCTGTTGACCTGCATGTTTGCCTGATGAGTGAAACATAAGTGATTCCAGTTCTACATATATGTAACATGCTATTTTTGTTGGCTTATATTAACATGGGAACCGGGTAAGTTTCTGCAAATGTATTCTTTTGGTTGTTTTGTGTCATTTGTATCCCGGTCAACAATTTGAGAGATTTACTTTGAGTAAATTCATGGTCTGAACTGGCTGTAGTATTCATTGATCAAATAATTGTCGTCTAACGAGTGTTATTGATAAAGGAGGAGCTTGAGAAAATGAAGGTAACTATGAAGCTTCCTCTATACATGATGAAGTGGGCGAATGCGAAATACAACAGGAGTTAGAGAAAGGCACACCTTGCACTTATCGTTTCCTGAGTGCCAAAGAAAGGCTCACTGAAAGTATCAAATTTATTTAATGTGAGGTAGTGACAAGCTTTAGAGTTCAACCTTTTAGTGGAGTGCTTTTATGCATATAATCTTAATATAATTCATAATTGTAAATAATGGGAAGCAAACAGTGGTACATACATTGTATGCATTGTGAAAGAAAATATTTTTATAATCGTGCTTGTGTTTAACAAGAATTGGTAGAAACAATTATGTTTTAATTTTAATGAATATATATTACACCTTTTGTATAAACTAAGTCATATTGTCGCACTATCATTTTCTTTCCTTTTGTTTGTTGGTTCACCTTTTTTCTCCCGTTGCAACGCACGGGCTATTTTGCTAGTATATTTAAAACATGTTCAATTTTTCAAAAAAAATACATGATTTTTTTATTATCATGAACATTTTCTTAAACTGGCACAAAGGTCTTCTATATGTTACTAATATCTATAAAAAATTGCGTGATTTTTTTTCAAATGTTATGAACATGTTTTCCAACGCTTGAACATTTTGAATTTCATGCAAAAATTTAAGTGGTACGGACGCTTTTTAAAAAAAATACGAGAACAACGTTTTACATTTTATCAATATTTTTAAAATGTCATGGAAATTTTTTAGAAACAAAATTTACATTTGTTGAACATTTTTTTTCATGCGCCATGAACATATTTTTGAAACTAAGCGGATGCACGCACATGTTGAATAGATCGAAAAAAGAAGGATAATTAGCGCCTGACTCAATTGTTGCACACATGTGTTGCGGTGTGTGTGCAACGACTTTTTTTTAGTGGTATAAAAAAAAACTGTGTGCAACGTCTGAAAAAAATAGTCTGTGCCACTGAGCGCTCCTGCGACTGGCTCGCCGAAACGTTCGCTTGCCAATGCACACTGGGCCTGGCCCATTTACGAATGCTAAAGGTGGCGCATCTCTCTCCCAAATCACTCGAAATCGCTAATTAGGGGTCCCCTAAAAACGCTAATTAGGGGTATTATTCTCCAACAAAAGCATTTTGAAAAAAATAAAGGTCTTATTTTTAAAATGCTGGTGACTTTATTTAAACACAAGAACCATTATTAATACAATGATTTGGATCAAATATTCAAGAAACTACAAAGTAATTTCTAAAATTAACAATTACAATGAAATCTTTTAGACATGCCTTCTTCATCGTAATAGATTTTAAAAGACGAGATTCTCCCTTCGACAAAGACATTGCAACTAGACCGAAGTAGTGGCATTGACAATCGCATACCTGCACAAAATTGATTACCAATAAGTATTTCGGAGAGCCCCTTAATTCGCCCATCCAAAAAGATAGAAAGCCATGACTGACAAACGAATTTGGATCAGTGATTATCTCTTAGAAGTGTAGGCAGTCGAACAAGATAAGCACCAAGACACACGGACAAAAACTCAACAGGTCTGAAAGATTAGTTATGCGAGGACACAAACTTAAACTCTACATGCAATAGCAGTTGCACCGAACTTACCGAGGTAGCATAACTCTTGTAGTCACACGCCCCTTAACCTCTCACTGAACTACATTGACATGGTGGCCTCGCAATGGCGGATACATCCCAATGGGCCAGGTGGGCCAACAGTGAAACTATTCATGTATTTTTGTTTTTAAAACTTTTTTCTATGATAAAAAGACTATTGTGAGATCCTAGACATGCCGTATATATACCCCAGAGCTGCCACTGCATCCTTGTCTCCCCATGTCTATTGAGGTGTCGAGTTTGTGTAATGTCTATTCGGGGTTTTGCGTGGTCTGGTCAGCCATGTCAGGACATTTCTTCTGCTCATTTGGACTCGACAAATATGTGATGTAGACCCCGGTTTTTGGAGTGGCGATAATAGATATTCTCCTTGCTAAGCATGGGTTGATGACCCAGCCCACGCGCGAATACAGATTTTCTAATTTCGTCCGGTAACCCTGTATGATGATCGTTGCGTCAAAATGTTGTTGAAACGAACAACGCCGATCAAGCTAGTTGACCCATTTCGTTGTTTAAATGTTTTGTAAGCTGGCTAGGTTTTGGGAAACAGTTTATTTTGTTCGTGTTTTTTAGGGGAAAAAATATTCATGTTTTTTAGGGGAAAAAATATTCATGTTTTTTCATTATTGTTATGAATTTATAAATTGTAGCCGTTTTTTCATTATCGGGTCGGTTCGTTGGGTCAGCGCCTGGTCTCCCCGCTCGCATCGTCATTGGGCTCGCCCAGTCGGGTTTGTGTAGCATCTGTACAATCAAGTGCAGCCCTAGCACAAGAATGGGCTGCGCCATTAGCTTCTCTGCCAACATAATGAATTTGCTTTACTCAAAAATAAAATAAAAATCATAGTGAATCTGCTCAAGAAAAAAAAAAGACCAACGTAGTGAAGACTAGATCCCTGAGAATGTGAGACATAGGCCCTGTTTGGTTCGGCTGTGGATTTCTAAAAGTAGCTGTGAAAAATTTGCTGTGGAAAAACAGCTGTGAAAAATTTGATGTGAAAAAGATGTAGGTTATTTGACAAACCAGCTGATACAGCTTTTTCAGATTTTGACCCGCAGCGGAATCAGATTTTGGAAAGCACGTCCTCGGCTGCTTCCGCTTTTGGTTCAGATTTTGGCAGCGGATTTCTAAAATCGGATTCTGCTGGGTTCGCCCTATGGTTCAGATTCTGCCGCGCGGTAGCGGAATCCGTTGATAAAATCTGAACCAAACAGGGCCATAGCTCCTCATGGCTGTGATTACCTGGGAGGCCTCTGACCGCTCGTCCTCCACGCCCCAAAGAGTGCAGGTTAATCGACAGTCTGTTTCAATTACGACAGACCCAAAGCCCTCCTCCGGCGCTAGTAGCATATATAGCATCTCTGCATGCAAGTAGTACTTCTGCAAGCCAAAAACAGAAGTGTCGCTACGTAATTTTCACACCAAAAACTCTCGGACGATCAAGCAAGGGTCTGCTTTCGAGTTTCGACGTCAGAAAAACGTCAGGCGGCGACGACAAAGGCTCCTAGCAGCTACTAGTGCATGCAAACGACGTGCGCAAAGACATTCAACCACGCACGCACCATGATCCAAGACCGGCAGCGCGGCAGAATGGACTGACAGCGACGCCACGCACAGACGTCCTGGCACCCTATCATGGGCGTGAGCTGCACGGCCGGGTCGACGGCCAGAGGAGCTTGATCAGCTACTCAAGCCTCGATCAAGGGTTGGAACTGAAAGCGCCGGAAGCGCGCGCGCGGCCGGCCGGCGTATGATGGGCGACGCCGATTTGCGGCCGGCACGCACGTTGGCGCCGCGTGCGCCGGCCGGGTCGGCGAGGGACAGGAAGCCAGCGGAGGACGGCGGCTGTCGCCGGGGTCGGGCCCCCCCATCCCATGTACGTGGAGGTGGAGACTGACTGGGCGGAGGCGGCCGGGCGCACGTACTTATCGTGCGCTCCTTCCTGGGCTCCATATCTGCCGGTTGTTGCTGCTCCTCGGTCGGGCCCGCCGGCCCACAGCGACCGAACCGGCCTCCTCCCGCTGGTCACATGCACGGGGGCGTGAGCCACGCATGGGCAAAGAGGACGTGCGGTCAGATAGCAAGCCACGTCCACACGACCAGGCGCGTTCAGCCTGTCATAAGTCTCGTATATGTACGTCTGGCTAACACCGTTTTGTCGTCCTGATGACATGACACGCCCGGCCGTCCGGCCGTATAGCTAGCTAATCAAGCTCCATTCAGTTTCAAACCTAGCTAGCTACACCAGGAGAAGAGAAAGAGACGGTGTTACCAAAAGCTGTGATCCACGAGGAGCACACATCTCGCGTGCATGGCCACCCGTTCGCGCATGCACACTCACACTCACACTCACACTTTTTTTTTTTGAGGGTCACTCACACTCACACTGACTCGCATGATATTTCGTAGTCCGCCCGATCTGCGGCGTCCTGTTGCTGTCCCCCGGCCGAGAGCCATTGGCGCTTTGCTGTCGTCCGGCAGCTCCGGGAAAGGCCACCGCACCGGCACCGCGGCCGGGCAGCATCGTGTCTCGCTGTCCCGGCAACTGATCAGTAAGTTACGTCCATATGTACCGACTCCCGGCACCTTTTTTTGACGTTCACGTCGGGGCCTACCGACGCGGTCGAACAAATAACGCGTGCGCATGCCATGTGTGCGGACGCCGACCGCCATTTGGAGATCTTTTCATCAGCATGCATGTAAACTTGTCGACCAAGTTGTGCGAAAAGCTGCTGCCAAGGACCAAGAACGGACGGAACTGCAACACGATGTGCCCATTTTTTAATTCGCCGGACCGTAGTCGCCTATGACAGGCGATGATACAACCAGAAAAAGCTCCAGCATATTACTAATACTAGTATAAGCTAGCGGAGAAAACTATGGGCACAGTAGCTATCTGGGCAGAGCTGTGTCGAGCGTGTACATGTCGGTTCCTTCGGCGCGTCGCCTGGGCTCCTTTGGCTGGCTGGCTGGCGGTGCGTGCGGGGGTGGTTAGGTTAGGCCGCCTTTACACGTACGTCGTGGTCGAGTCGAAGCCCGAATCGCGTTTTTGACCGGGTATCATGGGAGGAAATATATGCGCGACCAAAAGGCCCGGCCTTTCGCTTTTGCGCGGATCCTGCCGGCCGGCCGGCCGGCGCAGAAAGCGAGCGGGGAGCGAAGTCGCGCGGAAGCACGCATCGCATGCGCCAGCGCCACCGGCGCGAGCGCAACTTGGCGCCATGCAGCCTCGGCGCAGCGATTAAGCAGATCGATCGGCCCTTGGCTCCGGGATGCATGCAGGGGCAAAGTTGGCTAGTTGGTTAGATCTGTCATGCACTTGGCTATGGGAGATCGTCGTTGGAACAGACGGTGGCCACATGTATGGCCGAAAGTGCACCTGCTTTCTGGGAGTCATTTTCTCGTATGAAAGGGGTAGCTTAACAATTACCACTTGCGGATTTCATAAATTTTCTTTTCTTTGGGAAAGCTTTTGATCTGTTCATAATCAACCATGGCAGTGCAGAGGACACCATAGGTAACAAAAATTAGAATCAGGTCCATGGACCAACTAGCGACAGCTATAAGCACCGAAGCGAGCTGAAGGCACGCCACTGCCACCGCTTTTCCTTCGCCGGAGTCGGGCAAACCTTATTGCAATAGACCGCCGCAAAGTCGTTGTTCTAAGGTTTCACTGGACCAGCGCGCCAGAGCAGCAACCACCGCTGATGAGGAAACTCGTAGATTGGAAGGATCAAACCTGTCAACACACGAATGAAGACCGAATTCAAACAGATCCGCGAAAGACCATCACTGACCTAATCCCACTAGATTCGATGGAGACAAATCTCCACACGCCCTCAAACGTGAGACATTATTCCTACTAAGAGACATCGCTGCCATCACACAACTCCAACAAAGACGCTGAACCTAGCAAAGACGAGAATATGACTTGTATGAATATCCTTTTAGCTCCTTAATGTATCTCGACTATTATAGAGCCTGGCTAGAGTGAAAGCTGGATCGCCACTGCCGGTGCGCCATACGATGGTTTTTTTAAACACGGTACACACGCAGACGCTCACACACATGCACAAATACTCACCCCTATGATCGCACCATATGATAGTAGTAACATACATACAAATACACTGCAATATATTGTCCATTGTCGCTATTGTTGTGATATACAACAACCCAAAAAGAGTTCCATTGATTCACATGACTCCTAAAAAAAGGGAAACACATAACCCCAAATGCGTTTTACCAGACTCACTAGAATGTCATGTACTCTTAACCCCATAGAAATATAAAACCATGCGAATTAACATCAGATATTGTTTGACACACCATAATAAAAACACTAAAATTATAGCAAGATAATTGGGGACCAGCTATGGAATAGTTGCCGGAATTTACAATTTAGGTTATTCGATTTTACATCTGCCGTTGAAACCTGATCAAATGAAAAAAAATCATATACAACACAAATTGACTTACTGAAATTCTCATTTTGTCGATTTCCCTCACACAACCCAACTATGCATTTGCTCACAAACGATTAGAAGCCCAAAACCAGCAGGTGGGAGAAGCAACCTACCACCCCGTAACCCAGTAACAACATCAAAATGGCACATGTTCTCACCTTTCAACAAATGCATTGGTATTACGCTATTACACTTAGAAGAAGAAAGAAAGGGGAATAAATACCAAACAAAGAAAATAATGAAGTTTTTTAAGAAATAATGAATTAGTGGCATTGGTATTACCCTTTAAGAAGAAAGCAATGAAAAAGTAAAATAAAAATAAACTTGCACACAACTTTGTAATGAAATTGCACTCTGCAAAGAATAAGCATATAAATGGTGGAAATCTCACAAAAGAAAAAGTTTTCTAAGAAGGTATAAATTAGTGGCATTGATATTACCCTTTAAAGAAGAAACAAAATGAAAAAAAATCAAATGATAAATTTTTGTTTGAAAGAATGAATTAGTGAAATTGGTATTACCCAAACTTGCCCACAACTTTGCCCTTGAATTACAGTTTTTTTGTAATATGCAAAGAATAAGCATATAATAGTACAATTTTTGCGCTTAGTATAATTTACACACATATTTTATAGTGATTTTGTGCATACTTACACACATGAAAATAAAAACAATGATTTCTAAGAAACAATGAATTAGTGGCATTGATACTATCCCTTAAGAAGAAAGGAAATGAAACAAAATTTTAAAAATAATGGCAAAATTTGCACACAATTTTACACATAAATTTATCTTTTCAGTAATATGTTGTAATAGGCATAAAATGGTGATCTTTTGCAAAAAAAAATAAGTT
>NC_057812.1:549894676-549932879 GCF_018294505.1 Triticum aestivum | reverse complement strand
CTGGGCTGCAGCTAAGCCCCCGAGTGAGAGGTTTGCTCTTCACTCGGTAGGATTTGTGATAACTTAGGCGAGTACTTGGACTGCAGCTAAGCCTCCGAGTGGAAGTCTGGCTTACCACTCGGTAGGATTTTATTTAATCTTAGGCGAAACGGATTCGCAGCTAAGCCTCCGAGTGAGAGGTCTGACTCACCACTCGGAGGATTTTTACAAACTTAGGCGAAACGGATTCGCGGCTAAGTCACCCACTGAGGGGAAATTTTATTGGACAAAATAAAAAGTGACAAAAATTATGGAGGAACTATGACACTATTATTTTGAGGTCCATGGACTACAGAAGTACTTTATTGCAACTCATCCGAGTGATTAAATTTAAGTGTAAAATGGGCGGAGTAGTTCCGCGTTCCAAGCTCGGGGCTCGTCGATATTATGCTCGACGTTGTAAAGACGGTACGCCCCGTTGTGGAGAACTTTGGTGACGATGAAGGGTCCTTCCCAAGAAGGAGCAAGCTTGTGTTGTTTCTTCTGATCCACTCGGAGAACTAAATCTCCTTCCTGGAAGGCTCGACCCCTCACATTTCTGGCATGGAAACGACGCAAATCTTGTTGGTAGATGGTCGACCGGATCAGAGCCATCTCCCTTTCTTCCTCTAAAAGGTCGACTGCGTCCTGCCGCGCTTGTTCAACTTCTGCTTCGTTGTAGATTTCAACTCGAGGAGCATTGTGGAGAAGATCACTCGGCAAGACTGCTTCAGCTCCGTAGACCAAGAAGAATGGGGTTCTTCCGGTCGACCGATTAGGTGTGGTCCGCAGTCCCCAAAGCACCGAGGGAAGTTCGTCGATCCAAGCTCCAGCTGCATGCTTGAGATCACGCATTAGTCGGGGTTTCAATCCCTTGAGAATCAGGCCATTGGCTCGCTCTGCTTGTCCATTCGACTGCGGATGAGCGACTGAAGCGTAGTCGACTCGCGTGCCTTGAGAGTTACAGAAATCTCTGAATTCCTCCGAGTCAAAGTTCGACCCATTATCCGTAATGATGCTGTGCGGGACTCCATATCTGAATATTAGTTCCCTGATGAAGCTAACAGCAGCACCAGCGTCAAGGCTCTTGATTGGTTTAGCCTCAATCCACTTGGTGAATTTGTCGACTGCCACCAGTACATGCGTGAAGCCACTTCGCCCTGTTCTCAAAGGACCGACCATGTCCAACCCCCATACTGCGAAAGGCCAGACGAGTGGGATGGTCTTCAGAGCCGATGCAGGCTTGTGCGACATATTCGAGTAGAACTGACATCCCTCGCACTTATCCACTATTTCCTTTGCCATCTCATTCGCCTTTGGCCAGTAAAATCCGGCTCGGTAGGCTTTGGCCACGATGGTCCGAGAGGACGCATGATGACCACAGGTTCCCGAGTGGATATCATCGAGGATGATTCGACCTTCTTCTGGTGTTATGCACTTCTGACCAACTCCAGTCGCGCTTTCTCTGTATAATTGTCCTTTGATTACGGTAAAGGCCTTAGATCGACGGACGATCTGTCGAGCCTCTTCCTCATCCTCCAGGAGCTCTTTTCTCAGGATATACGCAATATATGGAACTGTCCAGTCGGGAATGACCACCAAGACCTCCATGACCAAGTCGACCACTACTGGGACTTCAACCTCAGTCGGATCTGTGGCACTCTTGGGCTGTGGAGCTTCTTCGGTGAAAGGATCTTCTTTGACTGACGGAGTGTGTATATGCTCCAAGAACACACCACTCGGAATGGCTTCTCTCCTGGAACCTATCTTTGCTAGATCATCAGCTGCTTGATTTTTCAGTCGGGGTATATGATGGAGCTCCAACCCCTCGAACTTCTTTTCCAGCTTCCTCACTGCACTGCAGTATCCAGTCATGGCTGGGCTTCTCACGTCCCACTCCTTCATCACTTGGTTGGCCACTAAATCCGAGTCGCCATAGACCATCAGGCGACGGACGCCGAGTGAAATGGCCATGCGCAATCCGTATAAGAGGGCCTCATATTCTGCCTCATTGTTGGAGGAATCAAAGTGAATCTGGAGCACATATCTGAGCTTATCTCCTCTGGGGGAAACCAGGACAACCCCAGCACCGGAACCATTCAACATCTTAGAGCCATCAAAGAACATGGTCCAATGCTCTGAGTGAACTTCAGTCGGCTGCTGCTGTTCAATCCACTCGGCGAGGAAATCTGCTATTGCCTGGGACTTAATGGCTTTCTTTGCCTCAAACTTGATATCAAGGGGAAGAAGTTCAATCGCCCATTTAGCCACTCGACCAGTTGCATCTCTGTTGTGCAAAATCTCTGATAGTGGAGCGTCGCTGACGACTGTGATGGAATGATCAGAGAAATAATGAGCAACCTTCTTTGTGGTCATGTATATTCCATACACAAGCTTCTGATAATGAGGATATCTCTGCTTGGATGGAGTCAAGACTTCAGACAAATAATACACTGGGCGCTGAACTTTGAGAGCTTTTCCTTCTTCTTCCCGCTCGACCGTAAGCACAGTACTGACGACTTGTCCTGTGGCTGCGATATAGAGCAGCAGAGGCTCTTTGCTGATTGGAGCAGCAAGCACCGGCTGGGTGGAGAGCAGAGCTTTTAGCTCGGCAAACGCTGCATCAGCTTCTGGAGTCCACTCGAACTTGTCTGCCTTCTTCATCAGTCGGTAAAGAGGCAATGCCTTTTCACCGAGTCGTGAGATGAATCGACTTAATGCGGCCAAGCATCCAGTAAGCTTCTGGACATCGTGCACTCGCATAGGGCGTTTCATTCGGAGAATAGTGCCGATCTTCTCTGGATTAGCGTCGATTCCTCGCTCGGAAACGAGAAAACCGAGTAACTTGCCACCAGGAACTCCAAATGTGCACTTTGATGGATTGAGCTTGATATCATACCTTCTGAGGTTGGCAAATGTTTCGGCGAGGTCGGCGAGTAGGTCGGAACCTTTTCGTGACTTGACGACGATATCATCCATATACGCTTCCACATTCCGACTGATTTGAGTGAGAAGACACTTCTGAATCATTCGCATAAATGTGGCTCCGGCATTCTTGAGGCCGAATGGCATGGTGATATAGCAGAAGCACCCGAATGGAGTGATGAAAGCTGTTTTTACCTCGTCGGGTCCGTACAGACGGATCTGGTGGTACCCGGAGTAGGCGTCTAGAAAAGACAGTCTCTCGCATCCCGCGGTCGAGTCAACAATTTGATCTATGCGAGGGAGAGGAAAATGATCTTTCGGGCAGGCCCGATTGATGTGCTTGAAATCAATGCACATTCGGAGTGATTTGTCCTTCTTAGGAACCATGACAACATTAGCGAGCCACTCGGAGTGGTATATCTCTCGGATAAACCCTGCCGCCAACAGTCGAGCCACTTCCTCACCAATGGCTTTTCTCTTCTGGATGGCGGACCGCCGAAGATGCTCTTTGACTGGTTTTGCAGATGAGTCGACTCTTAGGCGATGCTCAGCCAGTCCCCTGGGAACACCTGGCATGTCAGCGGGCTTCCATGCAAAAATGTCCCAATTCTCACGGAGGAACTGGATGAGCGTTTCTTCCTATTTCGGGTCGAGTGTTGTGGAGATGTGGGTCGGAGCTGCATCGGGGTCGGTCGGGTGAATGTGAACAGGCTTTGTCTCACGGACGACTGAAATGCAGATTCTGTGGCGGTTTTCTTGGATCGCAGCAAATCACTCGGATCTGCGTTTTGCTTGTATTCTTCGAACTCGACCGCTGTCACCTGGGAATCGGCAATCTTTGAGCCCTTCTGAAAGCACTCTTCTGCCTTTTTCCGATCACCGGTGACAGTGATCACTCCTTTGGGGCCGGGCATCTTCAATTTGAGGTACACGTAACATGGTCGAGCCATGAACCGTGCATAAGCTGGTCTCCCCAAAATGGCATGATATGCACTCTGAAAATCCACGACCTCAAACGTCAACTTCTCTTTGCGAAAATGTTTCGAATCACCAAACACCACGTCTAGAGCTATTTGGCCGAGTGACTCGGCTTTCTTCCCTGGTATAACTCCATGAAAGCTCATGTTACTGGTGCTCAGTCGGGACATCGGAATGCCCATTCCTTTCAGCGTGTCTGCATACAACAAATTCAGCCCACTACCACCGTCCATCAGCACTTTTGTCAGTCGGGTGCCTTCGACAACTGGATCGACCACCAAAGCTTGCCTCCCAGGGGTGGCAATATGAGTCGGGTGATCAGATTGGTCGAATGTGATGGGTGTTTGGGACCATCTCAGATAATTTGCTTTTGCTGGGGCGACCATGTTCACCTCTCGGTTAATGACTTTCAATCGACTCTTGCTCTCCACATCTGCAAAGATCATCAGAGTGGAGTTGATATGTGGATATCCTTCCTCACTGTCCTCCTTGTCTGCGGGCTTGTCCGACTCCTTCCCCTTGTCCTTAGACTGTTTTCCCTGAAACTGCTGGATCAGGAGTCGACATTGGCGAGTGGTATGCTTCGGGTAGATGATATTCCCCTCTTCGTCTTTCTTCATGTGGATGTGACACGGCATATCCACCACGTCATTCCCTTCCTTATCATTTACCTTCTTAGGGTTCCAGGATCCTTTTGGTTTCCCTTTAAACTTTCCCTGAGTCACGGCCAGAGCCTCTCCAGGAGCTGCCGGTTCAGCCTTTCGCTTCTGTTTCCGACTGGTGTTTCCCTTTTCCGACTGACTCGGCTTGTGCTTGCCGCTTCGGAGTCGGTCTTCTTCTTTGTCGTTGGCGTACTTGGTAGCAATCTCCATCATCCGACTCAAGGTCATGTCACCGGTTCGACCAAATTTCAAACTCAATTCCCTATTCTTGACACCATCCTTAAAGGCGCGGACTGCCTGATGATCAGACACATTCTCCACAGTATGGTGCAAAGTGATCCATCTCTGAATATACTCCCTGAGAGTCTCATTGTTCTTCTGCACGCAGACTTGCAGCTCCGTCAATCCAGCCGGTCGCTTGCAAGTTCCTTCAAACGTTCTGATGAACACTCGGGACAGATCTTCCCAAGTGTAAATGCTGCTATGAGGTAATTGAGTCAACCATGCCCTGGCAGAACCTTCCAGCATAAGGGGCAAATGCTTCATGGCCACCTCGTCGTTCCCACCACCAATCTGAACCGCCACTCGGTAGTCCTCAAGCCAAGTTTCAGGCTTAGACTCACAAGTGAACTTGCTGACTCCTGTTGCCAACCTGAAATTGGGAGGGATAACTGCGGCTCTGATAGCTCTGCTGAAACATTCAGGACCAGAAACATGCACTCGACTGCTTGTGGGCGCATCTCTGTCGAGTCCACCTCGATGGGCTCTGTTCCAGTCGACTAAGCCTTGCACGATAATGGATCGCGCGTCAAAGCCTGGTTCTCTGGGGTCGACTGGAACTCTTCGCCCCGCACTGAGCTGGCGTCTGTCATCTTACTGCCGAGGAGCGTAAGACCCACCCCTCGGAGGGGAATTGGGCACTCGACGCCTATCATCTCGGTCGAGTCGGTCACCATATTGGTCTCGCCGATTCTCGCGCCCTTCACGCCGCGGAGGCGATCTGGGGCTGTGAGCCGACTGAACCGTATTCGCAGCGACGGATCGACTGTGAATTCTGTTGCGCGACTGCGACACGGCCGAATTCTGATCTCCTGCTGCCCGGAGCAGATCCCTGATCTGCATCAAGCCTCTGCCAGCTTCCGATTGAGAGGGCTGGATGGACTCTGCTATACGGGTCGCAGCTGCTAAATTCTGGATTGGGGTTCGATATACCTGAGTCGGCGGGAAGAGTTGACGTCGACTGGTGTCGGGAACTCGTTGCCGCGCGCGCTCGTCGAGTGCTCGCTGAAGATTCTCCAGTCGAGTGCGTTCGGCCAAATTGGCTAAACGAGCCTCCTCCAAGGCGCGAGCCTCGGGGGTTTCTCCTGCGATGGGAGTACGCAGGACATCCACGTTCCTGCGGCGAAGTTCCTCTCTTTGCAGAGAGTTGAGTGGCTCGGGCTGGTACTCTTCGTGGTCTCGTGCGGGGTCGCCTCCGTCGCCTGCCCCACCATCACGGGCGAAGCCAGGGGGACTGCGGGGCCCGTCGACCATCAGGATTTCCGCCGCTGGATCACTGCTATCGCACTCGGATGCAGTCTCTACGGAGCCAGTCGACAGATCGAACAGGCCGTAGAGAGATTCGTCGGGCTCGATTGCCGCAACTTGAGTGGTGGCCGTCTGACGAGCCACCGCGTGCCTCACCCACCGCTGAAGCCTCGACCGGCCCGAGCGCTTGCGCTGGCGGGAGACCAGGAGGGTGGTCGATGGGGGAGTCGACCGATACGGGGTCGACGGTTGCCGCAGCAGAACGCCGCGGACACATGCGCGAAAATGCGTCGCACCGCGGACGGGGAGCGCATCGACGTCGAGTGGAGCCTCCTGGAGCCAGGCGGAGTCGTCGGCGACGAAGGTGAGAGCACCGAGACGGATCTCTCGACCCTCAACCAAAACTCCAACAGTCATCATGATGAAAGTACTCGGAAGAACCGCAACTTCTCCACAAAATCGCTAAAACACCTGCCCCACGGTGGGCGCCAACTGTCGTGGTTCTAAGTCTGACAGTAGAGTGGGGGGTAGGTATGGAGAGGCAAGGTCCTAGCTATGGAGAGGTTGTAAACACAAGAGATGTACGAGTTCAGGCCCTTCTCGGAGGAAGTAAAAGCCCTACGTCTCGGAGCCCGGAGGCGGTCGAGTGGATTATGTGTATATGAATTACAGGATGCCGAACCCTTCTGCCTGTGGAGGGGGGTGGCTTATATAGAGTGCGCCAGGACCCCAGCCAGCCCACGTAATGAAGGGTTTAAGGTGTATTTAGTCCGGGGCGTTACTGGTAACGTCCCACATAAAGTGTCTTAACTATCATAAAGTCTACTTAACTACAGGCCGTTGCAGTGCAGAGTGCCTTTTGACCGCCTGGTAGTCGAATGAGTCTTCGTGGTCGAGTCCTTCAAGTCAGTCGAGTGAGTCCCTCGTTGGTCGACTGGAAGGTGACCTCTTCTAAGGGTGTCCTTGGGCAGGGTACTTAGATCAGGTCTGTGACCCTACCCTAGGTACATGACCCCATCAAAGTGTGCAAGCTCCAGCAATCCATTTATGGATTGGTGCAAGCCTCTCGGAGTTGGAATAAACGTTTTGATAGTGTGATCAAAGCATTTGGTTTTATACAGACTTTTGGAGAAGCCTGTATTTACAAGAAAGTGAGTGGGAGCTCTGTAGCATTTCTGATATTATATGTGGATGACATATTACTAATTGGAAATGATATAGAATTTCTGGATAGCATAAAGGGATACTTGAATAAGAGTTTTTCAATGAAAGACCTCGGTGAAGCTGCTTACATATTAGGCATTAAGATCTATAGAGATAGATCAAGACACTTAATTGGACTTTCACAGAGCACATACCTTGACAAAGTTTTGAAGAAGTTCAAAATGGATCAAGCAAAGAAAGGGTTCTTGCCTGTGTTACAAGGTGTGAAGTTGAGTAAGACTCAATGCCCAACCACTGCAAAAGATAGAGAGAAAATGAAAGATGTTCCCTATGCTTCAGCCATAGGCTCTATCATGTATGCAATGTTGTGTACCAGACCTGATGTGTGCCTTGCTATAAGTCTAGCAGGAAGGTACCAAAGTGATCCAGGAGTGGATCACTGGACAGCGGTCAAGAACATCCTAAAATACCTGAAAAGGACTAAGGATATATTTCTCATATATGGAGGTGACAAAGAGCTCATCGTAAAATGTTACGTTGATGCAAGCTTTGACACTGATCCGGACGATTCTAAATCGCAAACCGGATACTTGTTTACATTAAACGGTGGAGCTGCCAGTTGGTGCAGTTCTAAACAAAGCGTTGTAGCGGGATCTACATGTGAAGCGGAGTACATAGCTGCTTCGGAAGCAGCAAATGAAGGAGTCTGGATGAAGGAGTTCATATCCGATCTAGGTGTCATACCTAGTGCATCGGGTCCAATGAAAATCTTTTGTGACAATACTGGTGCAATTGCCTTGGCAAAGGAATCCAGATTTCACAAGAGAACCAAGCACATCAAGAGACGCTTCAATTCCATCCGGGATCTAGTCCAGGTGGGAGACATAGAGATTTGCAAGATACATACGGATCTGAATGTTGCAGACCCGTTGACTAAGCCTCTTCCACGAGCAAAACATGATCAGCACCAAGGCTCCACGGGTGTTAGAATCATTACTGTGTAATCTAGATTATTGACTCTAGTGCAAGTGGGAGACTGAAGGAAATATGCCCTAGAGGCAATAATAAAGTTATTATTTATTTCCTTATATCATGATAAATGTTTATTATTCATGCTAGAATTGTATTAACCGGAAACATAATACATGTGTGAATACATAGACAAACAGAGTGTCACTAGTATGCCTCTACTTGACTAGCTCGTTGAATCAAAGATGGTTAAGTTTTCTAGCCATGGACATGAGTTGTCATTTGATTAATGAGATCACATCATTAGGAGAATGATGTGATTGACATGACCATTCCGTTAGCTTAGCACCCGATCGTTTAGTATGTTGCTATTGCTTTCTTCATGACTTATACATGTTCCTATGACTATGAGATTATGCAACTCCCGTTTGCCGGAGGAACACTTTGTGTGCTACCAAACGTCACAACGTAAATGGGTGATTATAAAGGTGCTCTACAGGTGTCTCCAAAGGTACATGTTGGGTTGGCGTATTTCGAGATTAGGATTTGTCACTCTGATTGTCGGAGAGGTATCTCTGGGCCCTCTCGGTAATGCACATCACATAAGCCTTGCAATCATTGCAACTAATGAGTTAGTTACGAGATGATGTATTACGGAACGAGTAAAGAGACTTGTCGGTAACGAGATTGAACTAGGTATTGAGATACCGACGATCGAATCTCGGGCAAGTAACATACCGATGACAAAGGGAACAACATATGTTGTTATGCGGTCTAACCGATAAAGATCTTCGTAGAATACGTAGGAGCCAATATGAGCATCCAGGTTCCGCTATTGGTTATTGACCGGAGACGTGTCTCGGTCATGTCTACATTGTTCTCGAACCCGTAGGGTCCACACGCTTAAGGTTTCGATGATAGTTATATTATGAGTTTATGAGTTTTGATGTACCGAAGTTAGTTCGGAGTCCCGGATGTGATCACGGACATGACGAGGAGTCTCGAAATGGTCGAGACATAAAGATTGATATATTGGACGGCTATATTCGGACACCGAAAGTGTTCCGGGTGATCTCGGAGAAAACCGGAGAGCCGGAGGGTTACCGGAACCCCTCCCCCCCCCCGGGAGAAGTAATGGGCCATATGGGCCTTAGTGGAGAGAGAGAGGGGCAACCAAAGGTGGGCCGCGCGCCTCCTCCCCCCTGGTCCGAATTGGACTAGGAAAGGGGGGCGGCGCCCCCCTTTCCCTCTCCCTCCCCACTTCTTTCCCCCTCCTAGTAGGAGTCCTACTCCTACTAGGAGGAGGACTCCTCCTTGGCGCGCCATAGAGGGCCGGCCGGCCTCCTCCCCTTGATCCTTTATATACGGGGGCAGGGGGCACCCCTTGACACACAAGTTGATCCACGTGATCATATTCTTAGCCGTGTGCGGTGCCCCCTTCAACCATAGTCCTCGATAATATTGTAGCGGTGCTTAGGCGAAGCCCTGCGACGGTAGTACATCAAGATCGTCACCACGCCGTCGTGCAGACGGAACTCTTCCCCGACACTTTGCTGGATCGGAGTCCGGGGATCGTCATCGAGCTGAACGTGTGCTAGAACTCGGAGGTGTCGTAGTTTCGTTGCTTGATCGGTCGGGCCGTGGAGACGTACGACTACATCAACCAAGTTAATGCTTCCGTTGTCGATCTACAAGGGTACGTAGATCACACTCTCCCCCTCTCGTTGCTATGCATCACCATGATCTTGCGTGTGCGTAGGAAATTTTTTGAAATTACTACGAAACCCAACACTTATACCATGGACTTAGAGGATTTTAACACTTCTTGCAAACTTCCACAATGGGGTAGTCCTAATGAACCTCACAAATATGAATTTAGAGATTTTCTTGCTAATATAACTGTGGGGTAATCTAGAGACATAACACAAGCTACCATAGGGAGCATTCATTTTCCTGCTATACATTATTTAGCTCTCTTCATAGGTAGGTGCATAAATGGTAAGGATGAAGCATGTCACATGTGTGTCCCTGACCTCAGTGTTCTCAGGAGTGCTATATTAGAAGATGGACATTATAATTTGGGAGCCATTGTTGCACGTAGGTTGCATAATAATAGATTTAGTGGAGATTTCTTCGATGGAATTTATGCAACCCATCTAGCTAATTTTCTTGGTATACCTATACATGGGTATGATATTGAGTTGCCTCTTGTTTATTTGGATTATGGGGACACGGTTCGTCATCAGTTTGTTGAGAGGAACGATCAGTTTCTCCAGTACCATCTAATCTTTGACAGACGACGCACCTATCACATCGCTCTCCCTGCTCCTGCTTTCTTTGACTTTCAGGCAAAAGAGAGATAAGTTATAATCAGGGAGGAGGCGGACGAGTATAAGAGGAGTACGGAGACGACCCGTCTCCAAGCGGCAGCTCATGAGGCAATAGTTGCTGCATCTCAGTATGACCCCAACTATTACTTTGGATATCCGCCAGGCCAGCCGTGGCCATAGACCAACTTAGGCCAAAAGCCTAAGCTTGGGGGAGTACGTATTTCTCACCGACATTACATTCACGTTCACACACTCATGATAGGTGTCGGTGCTCATACTTTTTCATTGTATCATCCATGCTAGTTTATTTTCCTTTTTTTTTGCTTTCTTCTTGTGTGTTTAATAAACCTTAATAAAAATAAAAAAAAGTTTTTTAGTTGTAGCTTTTAATTAGTTTACTTTCCATGCTTGTAGTAGTAATTAAAAAGAAAACCCCAAAAAGATTTATCGTTCTTCGTTTGCTTGTTGGGAGCTTTCCCGTGTAAATAGTTTTATTTCTTTTCTTTTCTTTGGGAGTCGATAGGAGAAGACCATAATGAAAATGTTAAGGTGGCTCTCATATGCATTATTGCTAACCTAACAAAGAGCCCATATTACCTTGTCTTCTCTCTTGAATTGAATGCTTGCAGATTCCAGCTTAGTCCAAAGCACGTGCACTATTATTATTATCCATACTATTCGGTCGTGCAAGTGAAAGGCAATAATGATGATTATATGATGAACTTATTGAGATGAGAAAAGCTGGTATGAATTCGACCTCTCTTGTTTTTGTAAATATGATTAGTTCATCGTTCCTAATTCAGCCTATTATGGATAAATATGTTTGCAATGACAATTAGAGATTATAGTTGCTTATGCCATGCTTAATTAGCTAGGAGCTTATAATGGTTTACCATGTGTGCCAACATGCTATTAAAATGGTTGTGATGTGGTATGATAGGGTGGTATTCTCTTTTGAACGATTCGAGTGGCTTGACTTGGCACATGTTCACGCATGTAGTTGAAACAAAATCAACATAGTCTCTATGATATTTAGGTTCATGGTGCATTATATCCTACTCATGCTTGCATTCGGTGTTGATTAATTTTAATGCATGTTCATGAATGTTGTCGCTCTCTAGCTGGTCGCTTCCCAGTCTTTTGCTAGCCTTCATCTGTACTAAGCGGGAATACCGCTTGTGCATCCAATTCCATAAACCCCAAAGTTATTCCATATGAGTCCACCATACCTACTTATATACGGTATTTACCTGCCGTTCCAAGTAAATTTGTATGTGCCAAACTCTAAACCTTCAAATAAACATTCTGTTTTGTATGCTCGAATAGCTCATGTATCAACTAGGGTTGTCCGTATCTTCCATGTTAGGCGGGTTATTCTCAAGAGGAGTGGACTCCGCTCCTCACTCACAAGAAAATGGCTGGTCACCGGGATGCCTAGTCACATGCTTTATGCAAATCAAATCAAAATAACTGCAAACAAAACTCCCTCGGAACTCTTGTTAGTTGGAAGCACTCGTTGTTTCGAGCAAGCCATGGATTGATGCTTGTTGGTGGAGGGGGAGTATAAACTTTACCATTCTGTTTGGGAACCGCCTATAATGTGTGTAGCATGGAAGATATCACCATCTCCTGGTTGTTATGTTGACAATGAAAGTATACCGCTCAAAATATTATTCATATCTATTTCAAAACCGAGCTCTGACACCTCTACAAATCCCTGCTTCCCTCTGCGAAGGGCATATCTATTTACTTTTATGTTGAGTCATCATCCTCTTATTAAAAAGCACCAGTTGGAGAGCACTGATGTCCATTACTGTTATTTTACATTGAGTATGACTTGATTGACTCTCCTTTACCATGAATTACAATGTTTAGTCAGTCCTTGATCTTTAAAGGTGCTCTGCATTTATGTTTTGTGGTCTGAGAAAGGGATAGTGAGACACCATCCTGTTATATCATATTATGATTGTTTTGAGAAAGTATTGTCATCTGAGATCTATTATTATTGCTCGCTAGTTGATTATGCCATTGATATGAGTAAACATGGGCCTAAATGTTATTGTGAATATGGTTAGTTCATAATCTTTGCTGAAAACTTGAATGCTGGCTTTACATATTGACAACAACAAGAGCAAACAGAGTTTGTAAAAGTTTTTCTTTATCACTTTCAGTTTATCAACTGAATTGCTTGAGGACAAGCAAAGGTTTAAGCTTGGGGGAGTTGATATGTCTCCGTCGTATCTACTTTTCCAAACACCTTTGCCCTTGTTTTGGACTCTAACTTGCATGATTTGAATGGAACTAACCCGGACTGACGATATTTTCAGCAGAATTGTCATGGTGTTATTTTTGTGCAGAAATAAAAGTTCTCAGAATGACCTGAAAATCAACGGAGCATTATTTTGAAATATATAATAAATATTGGAAGGAAGGTCCACATCAGGGGGGCCTCCACTTGTCCACGAGGTGGGGGCGCGCCCTACCCCCCTAGGCGCGCCCCTGCCTCGTGGGCCCCCTGACGCTCCATCGACCTCAACCTGGACTCCATATATTCTCCTTTGAGGAGAAAAAACCAAGGAGAAGGATTCATCGCGTTTTATGATACGGAGCCGTCGCCAAGCACTAAACTCTCTCGGGAGGGCTGATCTGGAGTCCGTTCGGGGCTTCGGAGAGGGGAATCCGTCGCCATCGTCATTATCAACCATCTTCCATCACCAATTTCATGATGCTCACCGTCATGCGTGAGTAATTTCATCATAGGCTTGCTGGACGGTGATGGGTTGAATGAGGTTTATCATGTAATCGAGTTAGTTTTGTTAGGGTTTAATCCCTAGTGTCCACTATGCTCTGAGATTGATGTTGCTATGACTTTGCTATGCTTAATGCTTGTCACTAGGGCCCGAGTGCCATGATTTCAGATCTGAACCTATTATGTTTTCATGAATATATATGAGTTCTTGGTCCTATCTTGCAAGTCTATAGTCACCTACTATGTGTTATGATCCGGCAACCCCGAAGTGACAATAATCGGGACCACTCCCGGTGATGACCGTAGTTTGAGGAGTTCATGTATTCGTTGTGTGTTAATGCTTTATTCCGGTACTCTATTAAAAGGAGGCCTTAATATCCCTTAGTTTCCAATAGGACCCCGCTGCCATGGGAGGGTAGGACAAAAGATGTCATGCAAGTTCTTTTCCATAAGCACGTATGACTATATTCGGAATACATGCATACATTACATTGATGAATTGGAGCTAGTTTTGTGTCACCCTAGGTTATGACTGTTACATGATGAACTGCATCCAGCATAATTCTCCATCACCGATCCATTGCCTACGAGCTTTCCATATATTGTTCTTCGCTTATTTACTTTTCCGTTGCTATTGTTTTCATCACTACAAAATATTAAAAATATTACTTTTATTATCGTTACCTTTTACCACCGTCATCACTACTAGCATATTATTTTGCTACTAAATACCTTGCCGCAGATATTAAGTTTTCAGGTGTGGTTGAATTGACAACTCAGCTGCTAATACTTGAGAATATTCTTTGGCTCCCCTTGTGTCGAATCAATAAATTTGGGTTGAATACTCTGCCCTCGAAAACTGTTGCGATCCCCTATACTTGTGGGTTATCAATGGTCTTATGGTGAAAGATAGCTTCTCCACCATCTCCATGCTAGCCAAGTTGTTGCAGCTTCCTTCATCTACGCGAATAGAACGTTCCTTCATAACTCCCTTTGTATGGAACAAATTATGCCTCTGATTTTGCTAAGCTTGTGTAACCTGCACACTCAAAACACGTTGAGCAACTAAACATTCATACCTGTCAGCATCTTCAGCAGCCATGTATTTCATCTCATGATCAGAATCATCTCCCCTGTGTTCTTTACTTGTAATAAGAGCCAAAGTCTCCACATCATAGTCACTACCGGACTCATATCCACCATCCTTAATAGAAATCATCACACTCTGAGATTTGCATTCTCTCGCATAATGACATCTTCCCTTACAACAACGACAAATAATATCACTTGTGTGCCCTGTTGATGCCATGGAAGAAGAAGAAGAGCTCTGGGCAGGCCCGACAGGTGTGCTCTTGGCAGATAGTGGTGGTTGTGCCTGTTTTCTTGTATCACGGCTGGAGGTGGCACCTGATGGAGGTGTTGGTGCAGTGGAAGTAGAGGATGCGTGTGGTGTCCATAATGAAGGTTGACCTGCATAAAAGTTAGTTCGCGCCAATGTATGTCGGTCCTGCACTTCACGTTCAGCTTTACAAGCAAGATGGAATAAAGAAGTGATATTATTATACTCCTTATACTCTAGAATGGCCTGAATCTATCTATTTAATCCACCCATAAAGCATGCAAGCATAGCTTCATTCTCCTCAACAATTCCACATCTAATCACGCCAGTTTGTAATTCCTGATAATATTCTTCTACAAAATTTTGTCCTTGTCTTAAACGCTGCAATTTTTTAAGTAATTCATGTTAATAATATGGTGGAACCCAACGAGTACGCATAGCAGTTTTCAAAGCAGCCCAAGTAGCTGGAATAGGATATAATCTACAATGTTCAGACCACCAAGCACATGCAAAGCTAGTGAAAGCACAAACAGCAGTAGGAACACGTCTCTCCTCATGATATTGTAAACATGTAAATCATTTTTCAGTTTCTAACTCCCAAGTAAGATATATATCAGGAACATATCTACCCTCAAATGATGGAATATTCAATTTTAGTTTAGGAAGATGGTCATGATCTCGTACCTCAGGTGGTGCAGCCCTACCATTGCGATGATATGCATGAGGACGACCTGGTGATGGTGGTGCTGGTGGTTGCACGTAGTTCTGATTTTGATCAATCTCATCCTCGTAATGGTCCTCCACCTCTACGTTAGCAGCAGGAGCTACAGAAGCATCAACAGTAGGTACAGTGGCACTAGAAGTTTGACCAGGCTCAAGGGGAACGTGTTGTGCTCGTCCCACTTGATTTGGAAGGCGATGTTGTTGTTGTTGTTGTTGTTGTTGTTGTTGTAGAGGTGCGACAGGTGCAGCGAGCGGTGGTTGTGGAAGACACGTAAGCAATTCATTAAACTTGTTATCGAGCTTTGTTTCGAACGGCTTCTCCATGCCATTTATCTTCTCCATGGCCTCTTCAAATCTGTTTAGCACATCTTCCACCTGTCCACTTATCGTTTGCTGAAACTTATCATGTAACTCTTTGTTCGTCATGTTTTTTCAGTCAATCTCGTCGGCTCATCGTCCTGTCATGGTTAGCAGCAATAGAAACACACAAGAATATGATCATACAAACTACTAGAAAATGGTTGTGTGTCACAAATCCGTCAAGCAAATCTCAAATTCTTACCAGTTCTTACCAAGCGGCAGGTGGTGATTGGCAACCATTGTAGTCAAAACTCTCAAAGCTTGGATAGAGCGATTACCAGGGAGAGTCAAACGCACGACGTAAATGTATGTGGAGCTGGAAAGGCTTATAATATGGTAGGGCTGATGATAACAAACATGTCGAGATCCGCGCTTAGGTCGACATCGGCGTGCTTCGAGCCAAGTGGCCCAAGTTGTTCATCCCTGTCGCCATCGAGCCCAAGCACCGGAACGCTACAATGAAATGGATCCTCATCATCGGGATCCTGAATCTGGCCGCTGTTCTTCATCTTTCTCTGAAGAAGTATTTGACCTTCTCTGCTAGCCTTTTTCGTACCAAATGTGTACACGGCTACTGCTGCAGTCTAGCTTAACTGTTAGGTAATTAGTGATCCGGTGAACTGGCACTGACCCAGGCTCGCTTAGTTGCTAGGTAATTAGCCTTCCAGGAAGCATCAAACATCGGTCTTGTTTGTAAGCATGTCCCCTAGAATATCTGAATGTGACTTGAGTGGTTTGGGTTGACAAAAAATTCTGTTGAATTTGCGTCTGTCGTCAGTTCACCACAACTCGTTCTATCTTTACGCACACCAGCTTAGGGAGCTCACCAAATGACACGCTGCATAGCACTATGTGCACAAGAACTCGAAGAACCTGAAGTCTCTATGGAATTTGCAAATACACCGCTGGAAGATAAGTGTGAAATCGGATATTACGAAAACACAAATGGAAACCTCACTTGATCCCGTTTTAGCTAACGCAGTGGTGCACTCGGCGCCATGCGCTTGCATCACTAAGAGGATGTAATTCACCATGCTTCTATATTCTTTCACGATTGACGCTAGGATACATGCATATGTTCCAACAAGAATTGCTCCCCTTATGGTCCAGCCAAGGTGAGGAGCGGCCAGTTCCATACTCAACTCATACTCCCTCCGTCTAAAAATACTTGTCGAAAAAATGGATAAAAATGAATGTATATAGAACTAAAATATGTCTAGATACATGCATTTCTCCGGCAAGTATTTCCAGACAGAGTGAGTATAAAAGAGCGTTTAGAGAGAATGGCGTCCGGCCTTAATGGAAGACTTCTTTTAAAAAATCAAAATATAAAAATTTTGGTTTCAAAAAAATCTGAATTTTTTTGTACAAGTAAATAATGATGTGAGGTGTATGTGTCTAAAATTTCAAGATGAAATACGTTGAAATGCAACCTTATGGTCTCGAAGAATGTATCATGTGTTTAAAAGCCTCAATTTTGTCTTTTTTGCACAACCCACATTTCAACATATTTGTGCATATCTGTATTTTTTTACAGAATGTTTTGAAGTGTAAAAATATGAATTTTCAAGAATTTTGCATTTTGCATTTGGAGGCCTCCATGGAGCTCAGCCTCCAAAAGCAATTTCCGGCATTTAGATCACTACTTGGTGATCTAAATGCTCCTATATTTCTTTAAAGAGGAGTAGAGTATTATATTGCACTCATTTGAGTTCCCTTTTCTTATTTTTTTTCCTTTGGATGGACAAAAGAGAACAATGAAGAATGGCTTCCCTAGAAATAACATTTGCCACATTCAAGTAAAACACATCATTGCAGTCACCGTTCTCAGCACAGTGAGGCTACCAATCTAGTCGACAAAGCAACATACATTACAAGAAAGAACGGTTTCCATCTCACATCTCATAATATAACCCAATAAAGAAATTTAACCCTGATGAGGCAGCTGCAAGGCACTGCAAGTTACAGCTGTCGACACGGTTCAAGAAACCCGCAGCAAATCCGGCAAATGTGCCGCTATAAGCTTAAACCACCAATACATGCCGGCGAAAGCTGGGATGCTAAAACAAGGGCCTCACTTCCATAGCTTCCGCAGCGACATGTTCTTCTCGGTATCCTTCTTCATCACCTTTGCCACGGCCATCTCGAAATCCTCCTGGGTGACGTGCACCCTTCTCTCGCGGAGGGCAAACATTCCAGCTTCTGTGCAGACCGCCTGATGATAGATCAAAGTGAGTTAGACTCAATGATGTGTGGGTTGATGCACACTACTTGAAACAGAATACTGGTCAATACATTTGTGAAATCAAGACCTCAATGGGAAAAACTTAGTACTTGCTACCAGGACCAGGTTCTGAGTTGGTGAAACTTTACATGGAGTAATATTTTAGCATGGGTAAAACTTTACATGGGAGTAGTACCATGGGTAACAATGGTAGCTGGGCCTGGATATCTACACAAGTTAAATGGGACATTATCTGATTATAGTTATTTTGTAGCATGTGCTCGCCTACATGCCAACTTATTAGCATTGTGAAGTTCAGATTTTTTTTTTCCAGCATGTCAAGACAAATATATTAAAAATTGAAATGCTCGCCTATAATGGACACAATACATACCTTTAGCTCTGCTCCTGATGCCCCGTTCATCTTCTCGGCAATCTTTTTCAGATCAATGCCACGCATCAAGTTCATTTTCCTTGAGTGAATCTTCAAAATATCACCACGGGACTGAAAGAATAGATAATTCAGAGTCAGCACTGATACGAGCAAGCAATATTAACTTATATATGGTGAGTACTGCATCACTTACATCTGCATTAGGATTTGGAAATTCAATCTTCCTATCAATACGACCAGGCCTTAGAAGAGCTTGATCCAATATGTCTATCCTATTTGTTGCCATAAGAACCTTAATTTTGTTCGATGCTTCAAAACCATCAAGTTGGTTCAGAAGCTCAAGCATAGTACGCTGAACCTCGCTATCACCATTGCCAGATCCCGACTCCATTCTAGCAGATCCAATAGAGTCTATTTCATCCATAAATATAATGGATGGTGCATGCTCCCTATGAAATTCAGGCCAAATGTGTTAGACTCTGGTATAAATTCATACTCCCTTTTACAGGGAATCATTTCAAAATCTGACTGAAATGGTTTCCCGAAAAGGAAATCTAACAGGTAAATAGTAATAATTTGAATGCAACACAGATGGATAATGTTTACCTAGCCATCACAAAGAGTTCACGAACCATCCGGGAACCCTCTCCAATATACTTCTGAACCAACTCAGAACCTGACACCCTGATGAAGGTGCAGTCGGTGTGATGAGCAACTGCACGAGCAAGTAATGTTTTCCCTGTACCTGGAGGCCCGTAAAGAAGGACACCCTGAAAAAGCAAGGATAATTATTTACCGCTGAATAACTGGCTGAATCGATGCCAAATAAAATGCAAATTGGTAGACAAACTTGAACCTTTGGTTGGGCAATTCCGAGACTCTCAAACAGCTCAGGATGCTTGATGGGAAGCTCAATCACCTGAAAATCAAGTTGTTAAGCCACAGTGCTAATGATACAACAAATGTACTATGCATTGAATATGTTTACAAACCTCCTTGATCTCTTTAATTTGCTGATCAAGACCACCAATCATATCATAGGTAGAGTCAGGAACCTTCTCCACCTTCATAAGATTAACCAGTGGATCGACTTTGCTGGGCAGGATAAGGTGAAGCATGTAGCTGTCGTTCCGAAGAGCAACTCTTGTTGAAGGGGTTATCTTTGTAATATCAATACTTTTATCAAGATCTACAACATATTTGCCTTCTGGATGAACCTGAGAGATTGCACTTAACCATTTAATTACAGTGAAGAAGGATGGCTGGAACTCAGAGCTCCCACTTAAAACATATAGGCCAACAGAACAAAGAATCTCAGTACAACATAACAACTATGCATGTTTTATGTTACTACACAACAGGCGAGACGAACAATGTCTCGTGAAATGAGGATTGCCTGGTACTGAACACTAAGTTGAACATCACAGATAGAACATTACTTCCAAGTTTTATTGCATGTTTAGCCCTATAGAAACTTAAACGCTAACATAATACGCTCATGCACATCATCAGGACGTTTATATCACAAAACAATCTACTTTTTAGCATCCTTTTCTGCTTGCTAAACAAATTCAATGATATCCTTTTTTTACTTTTAGTGTTAAGGAAATAAAGTGGATAGAAATATATCCCTGAACTACCCAATTGAGGGTTTGCAACAAAATACTGGTCATCCATTGTGCCTAAAGCAAAACAGACGTGCACAAGCATAGCTTGAAAGAAGTAACAGTGAGACAAGATGTACCTTCACTAGAACCTTTGACTTGCCCATGACCTTCACAACCTCGCCAACATATGAGCCCGGTTCTTGAAGCAGCTGCAACTCTTCCCGGAGCATTCTAACTGCAATAACAAAATAGTGATGAGCATTTAAATTATCAGTGCAAGAGACACATTATAATTAAACAGAATTCAATGCCTCAGAAGCGTTCCATATTCTAATTGAACAAAATTTAATATCCCAAAAGCTGTCGAATTTCAACTAAGGGAAGACATATGAGTAGAGTAAAAGGACTATACACACTAAAAAAGCAAAATTTCCACCAATCACGCACATGGCGCATAAGTGGGACGCATGAACAGCTAGTCCCCCCAACACCAAAACAAACCTAAAATCTGAGACACCATCTACACGCCATCGGATCAAGCATGGTTGAAGCTCGGAACTAAAGGTCCAGGCACAATCGGATCAATCAAAGGCTCGCGAGTCGCAATGAAACGATGGGATGCGGCGGGCCGTCTTTCGAGAACTAGGGTTGCGCGGCAGGCGGAGATTGGGGATCGGGGCGGTGCGTACCTCGAGAGTTGAGGTCGTTGCGCTGGGCCTCGAGGCGGTTGAGGTTGTGCGTCTTGGTCCGGATCTGGAGCTGCAGGTCGTGGATGTGCTGCAGGTAGTACTGGCGCAGGCCCTCCCCGCCGCCGGCCCTGCCCTTGGCCGACGCCGCCGACGGGTCGTCAACGCTCGCCGGCAGCGCCGAGGGCTTCGCGATGTCCATCGCCACCGCCGCCATCGGGATTCCCCCCTCGTCTGCTCCGCCGCTCTGGGGGTGGCTCGAGTCCGCTCGGGTTCGAGGGTGAGCTTCTTTTCCGGCACGTTTGGCTCGCTTCTCGCTTCTGGCTCTCTGGGCTGGACGGGCGTGCCGTATATGAGGGGACGAGTCGATCGCCCACGGTCCGCCTCGGAGCAGTAGGTGCGAGAAGGGGACGGACACGGCCACACGGATCGGAGTAGTACCGTACACCCCTAAAAAAAACTCTCTTCTGACTTTTTTTTTCGAAAAGGATCGGCTATTGTTCATCGGAAGTAGAGAGCATCTCAAAATAATAAAAATTATATCAAGATCCCAAGATCACCGGACGACCACCACTGCCCCATAACAAGCCGTTGCCGCCGCTCCTCTACTGGATGACCTTGTCGATGATAGTGGAGAAGTCTTCGTGCACGTGTCCCTAAGGACCGGTGCCTTGAAGCCGCAGTCGTTGTCGTTGAACCCTTGCAGAGATCCGAAGCACATTACATCAAATCTTGTCACATGACGAGAAACCCTAACCTCATCGTTCCCAGGAGATCATGAGAATCTACGTTGGAGCTTCGTCGACTACGTCCAAACGAGCGAACTCGAGGAGGATCAGAGTCCGGAAGACAAAACTCGAAGAAGAGGCGTCGTCATCCGCCCGTGCGCAACACCTATTAGGACTAAAATAAAATACCCTAACTTGAACTACTAACCGTAACGAAGGCACCGCGATTTCCCTCCCCGCTGCCGGTCGTCAGAGGGGCAGGCAGAGAGGAGACGAATCCATAGGCTCAACGGTAAAGTGTGGAGAGGAGAGCTTGCCCAGACCACCCAGGGTTAAAAACAAGAGGAAAAATGCTAGGTAGAAATACTTGCACCTAAAAATATTGGTGAGGAAGTCCTAAACTTTGCACCACATAAACAAGTCCTAAACGTGAACCAACATGTGGTTAAATGGTTAGGAGAACAGTGATATCCTTAGCCCACTAGAGTTTAAATTCTAAACTTCGACATTGGTGCCTGCATTTTTCTGAGTTTATTTCAGACCTTCTGGCGATGTGCGTTTAGTGAGAGAAGACGTTCTAAAAGACCATGAAGCTGTATGTGACGATTTCGTCAATTTCAAGATAATATGTCGGCTCGGTCTCTCGAAGGTGCTCCATAAGGATGCGTATGTATGAGTGTCTGCATCTGTATTATGTTAAAAAATCAAGTACTAGACTTAGCCATTAGTGGTCGTATTTCCCTGAATTTATCTCAGGCCTTTCGGTGATGTGGGATCAGTGGAAGAAGATGCTCCCGTCGACTACGGAACCGTCTGTAACGATTCCGTCCATCTTAAAATGATGTGTCGGTTCATTCTCTCAAAGGTGTTCATAGGCGTAGGGTATGCAATTTATTTATGAATTAAAAAATTATAAATAAATGTCTCTTTTAATAAAGGCATACCCCATGTCTCAAGATGTAGACTTTTCGTATTTCCAAAGACAACTTATTGGCTTTTAAGGAGGAAAATTATTGTCTAAGGCTGGTCATAGTGGGGAGTAATTTAGACTAGTGTCATATGCATGACACTAGTCTAAGTTACTACCTCCATAGTGCAATGTATCTTAGTAATAGTGTCATAGTTTGTTTCATTTATTGCTTTATAGACTCATTTTACTTGGGAAGCACTATGTTACAGTAACATATTATCTTTCGAACATGGGATTCCTTTTCAAGACATCCCGTTCGAAGCATGTTGTTTGCCACAAGCAACATGAAAACCTAACCTAGATATGCATCATCATAATGAGTTGTCAAATAGCGTGCATATGTTTTTTTATATGTATATAGTACAAGTTCATGACTACTATATGGATTTATCAGCTTCCACGTTTACACCGTCAGGTTTTCAATCTGAAGAAAAAGAACCAACAAATTTGCAGAAATTCATATATATCACCACCTAAGATCCATCACAAGTACCAAAACAAGTCCAAAAATCTAACCGACGAGGGCAGCACCGTCGGACCACGATCCAACGGCCGACAGGAGCCCCGAGAGTCCGAGAGAGATTCATATAAGCCGGGCCTCCGGCCTCCTGCCCCCCACTCCCCTTCCCCGCTCCTCCCACACCCCATTGCTACCTCTATTATCCAATAAAATAGTTGTGATGTGGTATGATAGGGTGGTATTCTCTTTTGAATGATTCGAGTGGCTTGACTTGGCACATGTTCACGCATGTAGTTGAAACAAAATCAACATAGTCTCTACGATATTTAGGTTCATGGTGCATTATATCCTACTCATGCTTGCATTCGGTGTTGATTAATTTTAATGCATGTTCATGAATGTTGTCGCTCTCTAGTTGGTCGCTTCCCAGTCTTTTGCTAGCCTTCATCTGTACTAAGCGAGAATACCGCTTGTGCATCCAATTCCATAAACCCCAAAGTTATTCCATGTGAGTCCACCATACCTACCTATATACGGTATCTACCTGCCGTTCCAAGTAAATTTGTATGTGCCAAACTCTAAACCTTCAAATAAATATTCTGTTTTGTATGCTCGAATAGCTCATGTATCAACTAGGGTTGTCCGTATCTTCCATGTTAGGCGGGTTATTCTCAAGAGGAGTGGACTCCGCTCCTCACTCACGAGAAAATGGCTGGTCACCGGGATGCCCAGTCACATGCTTTATGCAAATCAAATCAAAATAACTGCAAACAAAACTCCCTCGGAACTCTTGTTAGTTGGAAGCATTCGTTGTTTCGAGCAAGCCATGGATTGATGCTTGTTGGTGGAGGGGGAGTATAAACTTTACCATTCTGTTTGAGAACCGCCTATAATGTGTGTAGCATGGAAGATATCGCCATCTCCTGGTTGTTATGTTGACAATGAAAGTATACCGCTCAAAATATTATTCATATCTATTTCAAAACCGAGATCTGGCACCTCTACAAATCCCTGCTTCCCTCTGCGAAGGGCATATCTATTTACTTTTATGTTGAGTCATCATCCTCTTATTAAAAAGCACCAGTTGGAGAGCACTGATGTCATTTACATCCATTACTGTTATTTTACATTGAGTATGACTTGACTGGCTCTCCTTTACCATGAATTACAATGTTTAGTCAGTCCTTGATCTTTAAAGGTGCTCTGCATTTATGTTTTGTGGTCTCAGAAAGGGATAGTGAGACACCATCCTGTTATATCATATTATGATTGTTTTGAGAAAGTATTGTCATCCGAGATCTATTATTATTGCTCGCTAGTTGATTATGCCATTGATATGAGTAAACATGGGCCTAAATGTTATTGTGAATATGGTTAGTTCATAATCTTTACTGAAAACTTGAATGCTGGCTTTACATATTTACAACAACAAGAGCAAACAAAGTTTGTAAAAAATTTTCTTTATCACTTTCAGTTTATCAACTGAATTGCTTGAGGACAAGCAAAGGTTTAAGCTTGGGGGAGTTGATACGTCTCCGTCGTATCTACTTTTCCAAACACTTTTGCCCTTGTTTTGGACTCTAACTTGCATGATTTGAATGGAACTAACCCGGACTGACGATATTTTCAGCAGAATTGCCATGGTGTTATTTTTGTGCAGAAATAAAAGTTCTCAAAATGACCTGAAAATCAATGGAGCATTATTTTGAAATATATAATAAATATTGAAAGGAAGGTCCACATCAGGGGGGCCTCCACTTGTCCTAAAACATATTATCTTTCGAACATGGGATTCCTTTTCAAGACATCCCGTTCGAAGCATGTTGTTTGCCACAAGCAACATGAAAACCTAACCTAGATATGCATCATCATAATGAGTTGTCAAATAGCGTGCATATGTTTTTTTATATGTATATAGTACAAGTTCATGACTACTATATGGATTTATCAGCTTCCACGTTTACACCGTCAGGTTTTCAATCTGAAGAAAAAGAACCAACAAATTTGCAGAAATTCATATATATCACCACCTAAGATCCATCACAAGTACCAAAACAAGTCCAAAAATCTAACCGACGAGGGCAGCACCGTCGGACCACGATCCAACGGCCGACAGGAGCCCCGAGAGTCCGAGAGAGATTCATATAAGCCGGGCCTCCGGCCTCCTGCCCCCCACTCCCCTTCCCCGCTCCTCCCACACCCCATTGCTACCTCTATTATCCAATAAAACTCCTGTACAGATCAAGCTCCAGGGATCCGGATCAGCCGATCCCGCGCCCCGCAGCGCGATTTTTTTACCCTCGACCCCCCCTGGTATTTTTTTTCTCCGATCGGGGCTAGGGTTAGGGCGTCGGGGAGGAGGGCGCCGCCGGAGTCGACGAGCCGGGCCGCCCGGGGAAGCGAGCGGGAGGGGGGCCGGGAGAAATGGAGAAGAAGAAGGTGGCCGTCTCCAAGGTGTGCCACGGCCACTCGCGGCCGGTGGTCGACCTGTTCTACAGCCCCGTCACGCCCGACGGCTACTTCCTCATCAGCGCCAGCAAGGGTAAGCGATCCGCCCCGCTCCTCTCGGCCGCGGCCGCGGCTGCGTCTGGCCACCTCGCCCATCGTTATTTTTGGGGGGTTTGTGCGCGTGCGGCCGCGATTCGTTCGGATCCGAAGCCGTCGCCGTGATGCGGGCGGCGGCGGTATGATTGTCGTGAAACGGGTTTAAGCTGCTGCTCCTCAGCGCTGTACGGGCGAATTCAGTATCTGGTGGACGAATATTGGTCACTTGCTGTTGTATTATGATGATGATTATTGTGGCCCCCATGTTGCCGCACACACTTCTAGGGATAGAATCTCGGGTATCCAGGTCATGGAATATGCTGATATTCTGTAATTTCACAATCTAGCCAAGTTTGTGCTATATCGGGTAGATTTCAAGGATTTAGAAGTTATTGCATGCCATGGTTGGAGGCCAAACTTTGTCACATGCCTTAGTTAAGTCTGTCCAAGTTAGGAAAGTTTTCATTTTTGGGCGCTGGTTTCACCTTCCAAGCCCTATTAGCTATTTCCAGTGCGCTAGACAAGTGGAGTTGAGGCAAGATTCTCTTAGTCTGCTATTGTGGCTATCTACTTCATTGATGTTTATAATGGTGAATGGATTTGGACCGTTACTGGATTGCCTGGGTATCTGCTGGAAGCAGTTGCTTTTATGTCTGCTCAGATGGAAGCCGTTAGATGAGTAATATGTAAAAGTTGCCTCTTTCCGTTTCATGTTTTTCATCACCACTGAGCTGTCAGTTCTAGGGATGTAAACAAATGGTAACTGCTGGATACTCTTAAAAATATTTTTCTATCCATAGCTGTGGTTTCAAACAGGATACAGATAATATGTATTCTTCATTAGCTGTTGTACTAGCGTTTCTCGGACATTAGATGGCATCCCTGTTTATTAGAGTGTAGTTGGAGCATATTTTCTAGATCTACCTGCATGACATAATTCTTTTTAACAAGTATTAATATTTGCCAAAGAACTGGCCTCAGCAACGGCTTTAATTCCTCTGATGCACTCTTTTTTGCTCTAAGTATTATAATGCTGAATTTTTTTCATTATATTGGTCTGTCCGCACACGGAGTTCATTTCTAAATTTAAAATAACTAGGGGAGCAAATGTTCCGTTTAGTGTGGTGCATTCATTAATTACAGTTGTTGACATAGCTAACACAATTAACTTTATTCTGTTAGTCTATTGTTGTGTTCAATTCCAGTTACTTTCATAATCAATATTTTTATATGATTCTTGGATGCGTGGACCAACTTTTGATCTTAGGCCGCTGGATTGGGTCAGTGTAGGGTCAGGAAGATAAGATATAAGGGCAGTTTTAAATCAAACGGTGCCCTTATGTTGTTGGTATGGATGGCACCATATTATATGCTCGCCTGTACCAGAGAACAGGGTACTCGTACCA
Organism: Triticum aestivum; assembly: GCF_018294505.1. Lineage (NCBI taxonomy): Eukaryota > Viridiplantae > Streptophyta > Magnoliopsida > Poales > Poaceae > Triticum > Triticum aestivum. The sequence goes on along the minus strand of NC_057812.1, from coordinate 549,906,116 downwards.
GAGAAGGGTGCAAATAGTTGCACATGATAATTGTTACCTGCCAACAGTATACATCACTTTTAAATGCATTGAAAGTCCTCCCTGCCTTGTTAGATTCCTGACTATCACCCAACTCTAACATCTCATATTCTGGTCTACAGACTCAAATCCTATGCTTCGTAATGGTGATACTGGAGATTGGATTGGGACTTTTGAAGGTCATAAGGGTGCAGTTTGGAGCTCTTGTCTAGACACAAATGCTCTCCGTGCTGCCTCCGGTTCTGCGGACTTCTCAGCGTATGACATTTATTCCTGCAAATTTTCATTGATGGTTCATTTCAATTATTGTTCTTTGAGAAATCCGAGTGTGCCTGCCTAGTGCCCTACTCTATTAGAGTACCAGTTGATACTTACCTGCTGAAGATCTATGTATATTCGTGTTCTTGCATTTCTTCAGCAGACATGCTAAATTGTGATTATTTTTATCGGCATAGTACTTTCAGTTGTATATTAGTGAGTATGCTACAAACTTGACAACTGGTTTAACTTTCAGTTGTGAAGTTGTGTATAGTGGGTCAATCCGATTTCCCTATGCAGTGACATTTTCTTAACCGCAGGTGATCGGTTTATTTTGTTGGTTCTGTCCACTGATGGTTGCTCACCTGGTGAACCATAACTTAATGCATCCATGATTGAATATAAAAATTAGGCAGAGCTAGAACGCAACAATGTTATATTCATCTGCATAATTTAATACATCATTACTCTATTTCATAGTCGTAAGTCTGCTCATACTCTGTGTAAATAAATAATAAGCATTTTTCTGCAAAAAGGATTACAGTTCTTCACTGTTAATGCTCAGAAATGTTTATGTACTAATTTGTGAGTATAATCTACTCTTTTGACTGACATATTTGACTATTTTTTTGCAGCAAAATATGGGATGCACTAACAGGAAATGAGCTACATTCGTTTGAGCACAAGCATATAGTCCGTGCATGTGCCTTTTCTGAGGTAATGTTTGTTGACACATAAGGCATGCTTGGTTTGCTACCAAAAATCGTCTAGCCAATATTTTTGTAAAAATAGGCAGCTTTTTGAGAGACTGGCAAAACAATTTGCTTGTCAATTTTTTGGTTTTGCCCAAACATTGGCAAGCCAAGCATGCCCTTAGTTCTCCCCTCTCTTCTGACATATGTATATCAAGAACACTAGTTATTCTGTCATCTCTTATCCCCCTTAAGATGATGATATGCGTCATGTTCTTCTCCTTTTGTCGTTTTTTGGTCCCTCCAGACTTTCTGAACTGAGGCCTGTTAGTGCTACTTCTTGCAACCTGCCACAAAATATGGACTATTCAACAAGTATACTAGCCCTGTTTTTTACATCCATCAGCGCATCTAATTGAATAATGTGAAATCATGTTGACAATGGTTTACGTGCTCTGTATGCCATAGTAGTCAGTTAGAACTGTCCTCCATAAGCGGTTCTAAACCTAATCAAACCGCCGATGGAACTGCAGGATACACACATGTTGCTCACTGGAGGTGTGGAGAAGATTTTGCGTATATATGACATGAATCGTCCAGATGCAGCTCCAAGAGAACTTGACAAAACACCTGGTTCTGTACGAACTGTTGCTTGGCTTCACAGTGACCAATCTATTCTAAGTTCCTGCTCTGATATGGGTGGAGTGAGGTTTGTCTGGAAAATATCTTTAAAATTTGCAGCTAGTATGAAGACACATGCTGCTTCTCTATGCAAAGCTTATTATGTTTGTTCCCCTTGATTAATTACTCTGATCATACAGGTTATGGGATGTGAGAAGTGGAAAAATTGTCCAAACTCTTGAAACCAAGGCACCTGTCACCAGTGCAGAAGTAAGCCAGGACGGCAGGTTCATCACTACAGCTGATGGGTCAAGTGTTAAATTTTGGGATGCGAACCAGTAGGTTCTTTCCTGTATGACCATTGATCTGCATCACTTGTATTGTTTGGTTCCTTGACATTTTTTCTGGTAATTCTGCAGTTTTGGGCTTGTTAAAAGCTATGATATGTCATGCACTGTGGAGTCAGCTTCACTTGAACCAAAGTCTGGGAGTAAGTTCATCACTGGAGGGGAAGATATGTGGGTTCATGTATATGATTTCTTCACTGGTGAAGAAATAGGTAAGTCTGTTATCATATTTAATCATTTGATTCCTGCAAGACTGAAACATCTGTGCAGTTATGCGTTACCAAAACAAGAACATTAGCTAGCATAATATTTTTGTTAAGCTTTCACTATTGTGAGTTGTAGAGTGTTTATAACTCTTGTTTGTATCCTGACCAGGCGGAGAAAAATATAAGAACATTAGCTAGCATAATATTTTTGTTAAGCTTTCACTATTGTGAGTTGTAGAGTGTTTAGAATTCTTGTTTGTATCCTGACCATGCGGAAAAAAATATAAATCCCCAGAACGTTTTCTTGGTGATCCCTGGTTACCCAGGGAACCAATCAGTAAAAATGGTTTAATTTGAAACTTACAGAGACAATAAACCAGTGATTTACTATAGTTATAACAAGCTTCTATCCCAAGGGTAGGGATTACTGGATATGTGAGAGTGGTACTGGGTTCAAATCCTACTTTTGCAGTCATTTTTTCTTATTTGCACATAAGGCATGTGAAGTACTCAATTATATGAGACTTGTACTGGGTTCAAATCCCAATGCGGCAGTACTAGTTGGAATGATAGCCATGGGATTCTACCCACAATGAGTGAGATGTCCTGAAAGTCAGAGTATATACTGCATCGATTTTGTTATATCTATAACAAAGTAATCACCCCACTGACTGTACAATTGTGCTCTCTGGCCATTGTATGTTCATTTTTTGGCTGCACCATTCTTTATACTGATATTTGAAAATTGGATTCAAATAAAAATTTAATATTGATGTTTCAATACCTGATTCCGTTGACATGACTTGAGAACTTGTTAGTGCTCGTATTATTCTCAAGCGCAGTTTATACTGCAAAGCTAAATCCAGTGCACAAAAGTGAAAGCTTGATTTGTCTCGACCTCGCCTTTAGTATTTGTGTAGTCTGCATGCTTGTTAATCTATGGTGCCGTGAACATCCGTTATTCTGTGTTTTGCAGCCTGCAACAAAGGTCATCATGGCCCCGTCCACTGCGTCCGGTTCGCGCCTGTTGGCGAATCATACGCATCAGGATCAGAAGACGGCACCATCCGGATCTGGCCGCTGAACCCCGCAAACACCGAAGACCCCGAGGCACCCAACGCCAACGGCAAACCAAAGTCCGCCGCGGTGGCAAATGAGGTCGCCCGTAAAATCGAAGGCTTCCACATCACCAAGGAGGGGCAGACGGAGGCGTAGGAGGAGGATTGCATCGTCACCGAACCTGGCAGCGGTTAAGCCTTGTTGGGGGATTGCCGTCCGTCAGAGCCAGCCCTGGTCTCGAGTCCATCATGTCGAAGCTTCTTTGCCGACCAAGGGCGGGCGGACTTGGCAATCGTGAGCGGGACGGTGGGTCTCTCCGTTTCTGTATGGGGCACTAGCATCTAAAGAGTTGGAATAAACCAAGCGGGAAAGCGAGTCAGCAGTTAGTTTGTTCGTACAAAGTTAAAACTTAATCTTAATGTATCGACGATAGGGTTCGCCATACAAATGTCAATCGTGTTAAACACTGTTTTTGCCCATCGTTGTGTGATGATTATGACGGTGACAAAGACTGTTGGTTGGCCATTATTTGCGTACGCGGCTGCACTTACGTCTTGGATATATGCGTTGGACATGGCCGTATTGCACGACGTCTCGCCAGTGAGGATTCAGTGTCCCCCATAGGAAATCGTGCGTGGTCGTTCCAGTCCCCGGTAGAAAGACACGCTTCTCCTCGGATCAATTGCATTTCCGATAGATGAATTTTATGGGCTGAAGTTGGGTGAGCCGATGCAGGGCCGGAGGCAGCGCTCTTCTTCCTTGACTGCATCGGGTGAAGAATGCGGTGCGGAGCTCAGGTGGACATGGGGAAGTTGCCCGGCCGACGTGCCACAACGACTCGATCTTGTGGCTTGCAACGGATCGTTTAATCGGCTCGAACAGCAGCGTGGTCTGCGATGGTGTTCCTCCTGTATGGTTTCCATGTGCTAGTACGTCGTACTCCCTTCGTTTCTAAATATAAGTCCTTTTAGAGATTTTAATACAAACTATACACGGTTTTATATAGACATATTTTAGAGTGTAGATTTACTCATTTTGCTCAGTACGTAGCCAAATCTTTGAAAAGGAATACACCTGAAAAAAGTACAATCAGTGCGTTTTTTAATTTTTTTAGCATATATTAGAACTGAAAAAAATACACCTGAAAGAAAAAAGAAAAAATAGGAAATAAAAAAACAAAAGGAATAAAAAACACAAATCGTTACTACGTACGATCAGCTATAGGCCGTAGAGTGAGCATGCATGTGATGGTGTGAGGCAAGCTGGGCCTTGCCCATGCGAGCGTTTCTATGGGCACGCTGGTCACACAAAAAAGAAAAGACAAGGCCCAGATGATACAATACCAAAAAAGAAAAACAACAAACAAACAAAAGGCTATAAACAGGTGATGACTTCAACTTAGATGTGATATCGTTATGTCACATCTAGATGAGTTTTAGACAAACCCTAGACATATTTTAGAGTGTAGATTTACTCATTTTGCTTAGTACGTAGCCAAATCTATGAAAAGACTTGTATGTAAGAACGGAACGGAGCTAGAGTAGGCTTAAGGGTTACTCCGAGTGCTACTACTACATGAGCAGGAGCAGGAGTAGTAGTACCACCTATCTTTCACCAAGGCATGAACTGGCGGTGATTTATGGCATCGGCATCGACAGCCTGGTCTCGTTCGTCTCCTACGTACAGTATGTGCGAGCAGTGGAGCGCCTCTCCTTGGATTGGATTGGATTGGATCAGCCCGGCCTCACGTGGTTCCACAGGGATCTAATCGTAAGGCCTCTGCGTCGCCATTTACGCCCCCGCCATTACTCGCGGCGTCCTTCCATCGGTCCTCCGCCACCGCCGCATCGCAGTGCGCACAGCCAGCCCCGCCGCTCTGGCCGCCGCAGCGCACACTTGCCTGCCCTGCCACTGCCAGCCCGCGTCTGCATGAATGCATGCATGCATGCGTAAAATTTACTAACGCCACCGCACAATCGATTTGACGCGCGTGTTTTACGGTGCCTGGCCGATCACCGGTCACCGCACCGGGGAGCCGAGCATAGAAGAGCACGATCCACCGTCCACGGCCAAAAAATTGATGCTCAGCTAGGTTGCATGGACTGCTCCGGAACCAAACTGGGTGATGAAACTGAAGGTTGATGCTTCCTTCCTTCTCGCCGCCAGTACAAAATCCTACGCGTCTACGCCGGAAATGCATCTTCTCATCTCGCCGCAGGCTCCGTACGTGCATGTTTTGATGCTCTGGAACTGCTGGAAGCCGACCTCTCGCCGATCACCAATTAAAGATCGAGACAGACTGTCTTTTTAAGGTGTACATGAGTAGTAAGGGCATCTCTCCGACCCTCAAACCGCCCCCATTCATCCGGACAACACAACGGTTCGGATCCTTAAAATTTACCAAGTTCGACGTCAAACAAATCTTATATGCGAAGGAAAAAGATACGAAGGGAGCACTTCGTAGAAGCTTGAGGGTGCAGCAACCGGGGAGCTAAGGGGTCCAAGGCGTAACCACCGGCGGCTTGCAAGTATCCAGGTCAGGCAGACAAGTTAAACATTCGCATCAATGTGTACGACCACCCCATTACGCGACAGATAGACCGACCGAGACAGGCGCCGAGGAACCAACAGTGGAGCAAATCCAGAGCACGTACAGCACTGGGTCTGGGTATATAACGCCGCACCCCCACCCCCACGTCCACATCCACATGATGATACATCGATGGAATCAATCAATCCGTTCCGGACAACGTAAGCGAGAAGAAAGCTCCGACTGACCCACAAATGATGGATCATAATCATCATCATGTTAAAAAACACCACCGAACCTCACATCAAACACCATTTTTTCGCCCCATCCAATACCCAACCGAATCGCCAAACAAGGAGATGCCATGGCGATCATCAACCGAAGTTGACAAGCGGCGGCATGCAGTGCGGCCGGATTCTCAGGCGCTCCAGACCTTGGAGACCCTGGGGACGTCGACGGGGAAGCGGTGGATCTCGGCCGCCCACGGGTTGCCCCTCTCCGCCTCCGCCTCGGGCGCCACCGCGCGCAGCGCCCGCCACACGGCGCTGTTGCACTTGAACCCGGAGCCGAAGGCGATCTGCCACACCCTGTCGCGCCGCCCGATGCGGCCCTTGGCCTCGCTGTAGGCCAGCTCGTACCACAGCGAGCTGCTCGACGTGTTGCCGAACCGGTGCAGCGTCATCCGCGACGGCTCCATGTGCCACTCCGTCAGCCCCAGGTTCCGCTCCAGCTCGTCCAGCACGGCCCGCCCGCCCGCGTGGATGCACACGTGCTCGAACGCCAGCTTGAAGTCCGGGATGTAGGGCTTGATCTTGGCCTTGAACGCCTTCTTGGCCACCAGGGTCGCCATGAAGAGCAGCTGCTCCGACAGCGGCAGCACCAGCGGGCCGAGCGTCGTGATGTTGGTCTTGAGCGCGTCGCCGGCCACCGCCATCAGGTCCTTGGAGAGCGACACGCCCACCTTGCCGTCCCCGTCCTCCTGCTGCGTCACGCAGCCGAAGCACTTGTCGTCGGCGCCCTTGTGGGTGCGCACCGTGTGCACCAGCTCGTACTTGGACCGCCGCCGGTCCGATCTCTTGTTCGAGAGCAGGATCGCCGCGCCGCCCATCCGGAACAGGCAGTTGGACACCAGCATGGAGCGGTCGTTCCCGAAGTACCAGTTGAGGGTGATGTTCTCCATGCTGACCACCAGCGCGTACGAGCTGGGGTGCACCTGCAGCAGGTCCTTGGCGAGGTCGACGGACAGCAGCCCGGCGCTGCACCCCATGCCGCCGAGGTTGTAGCTCACGACGTTGCCCCTCAGCCCGTAGTGGTTCACCACCATGGCCGACAGCGACGGCGTCGGGTTGAAGAGGCTGCAGTTGACCACCAGGATGCCGATGTCCTTGGGCCTCACCCCGGTCTTGTCCAGCAGCTGGTCGATGGCGCCGAACATGACGGTGCTCGCCTCCCTGCGCGCCTCGTCCATGCACGGGTTGGGGGGCACCCGCAGCACGGCGGGGGGCAGGTAGGTGTCCTCGCCCAGCCCGGACCGCTCGAGGATCTTGCGCTGGAAGTCGAGGTTGGCGTCGGTGAAGGAGCCGGTGGCCTCGGAGCAGCGCATGAAGGTCTGGCGCGTGCACCGGCGCTCCGGCCCCGGCCTGTAGCAGGCGAAGTCGACGAGGTAGACGGGGCGGGGGCGGGTGAGGAAGTAGACGGTGGAGAGGAAGACGAGGAGGGTGGAGCAGACGAGCACGGAGACGAGGTTGAACCGGAGCTGCTCCCACAGGTCGGCGAGGTCGCCCGGGGACACGGTGGAGAGCTGCACGGCCACCAGGGCCATGAGCGGCGACAGCAGCAGGTACATGCCGTGGGAGATGAGGTGGTGGTACCCCAGCTTCACGTACTTGAGCCGCACCGACTGGAGGAAGTCCGGCAGCCGCCGCGGCTGCGCTGCTGTCTCCGTCCCCGTCCCCGCCGCCGGCGGCGTGTTAGCGGCATTGGGCGCCGGAGCATCCATTCTAGTGACAAAATTAAAGAAAGAACAGTTAAACCTGAATACATTTCAGAAATCCCAAGACAAGAATTCTGGCGTCCTGCTACAGTAGTTGGGTTTAGGAGCGGAGCCGAGATGCGACGACCACACTAGCTCAGGGGAAAACAAATTCAGCGGCCACCGAGAGATCAGAGACCGCCACGGAATTCCCAAGACCAAAGAACAGCCGCATGGCGACAGCTACTCCGGCGGCCACCGCCGATCCACCATGCAGAGCTCGAGCAATGCGTCAAAATCAAATCGAAACCGAACCGCCGGCGCAGCTCGGGGGCAGGGGAGGCTTTGAGACGTACCCAGGCAGGGCAGACGGGAGAAGCGGCGGCCTCAGCGACGGAGTCTCCCGATCTGTTGCGCGCGGGAGGACGAGGAGGAGCGGAAGAAGACCCGAGCCACTCCGCCGCCCCGCCCCCCTTCTCTCTCCCTCGCTCGCGCGCTCTATCCCTGCCAGCAATACGGCCGCGAGCAGCGCGTGGTGGCAGGCAGCTCGGCCGCGCGCGTCTTTAATAGGGGAGAGGAGGGGAGGAGAAAACGGCACGGGAAACAAGCCGAGCAGGAGCAGCTGGAAGAGAGAGGAGGCGCTCTGTTTTGTTTCGGTTAGTTCCGACCTCCGAGTCTCCGCGGCGGCTCTGCGTGACTTCGCCTGGCCTTCCTCCAAGCACCCATGACACCCACCGATCGATCCGCTCCACTTTCAGTGTTGTTGGACTTTGACACACCAAATATTCAATAATGCTAAACATACAAAGAGTTACACGCAATTACACGCTAGCTATGATTTTTTTTTTCATCTACTAACCAATCACAAACTTGCCCCCCCTCCTCTGATTTTCGGAAGAGTGGGCCGCCACCCCACCTATTGACCAATCAAATTAACCATCTTTATAAAACCTTGTAACTCGTTTGTACGTGTAGCATTACTCCCAAACATTTGACCGTCAGCCGTTAGTTTTTCCTTTTTCGAATCCTTCAAAATTCCTAGAGCTTTTTTTTACGGCGGTGGTCGCCAGGAACACCCCTCCAGCGACCCCTCTAGCCGCCGCAGTTTCTAGATGAAAAATGCACCAAAATAAACAAAAATGGTACGTATGCTTTTTGTAAAACCGCATCCTCCAAAGTCCGAAACACTAAAATTGCCATCCAGGCGGTTTGCAAATGCCACCCCTAGCTAGGCGGACGGTCGCCAACTAGAGGGGGTCCATGCCAACCATCAGATTACCTCACGGTCCGTAAAGTCGATGGATCACACATGAGGGGCATAACACGATTTTAGGTAGTTCCTGAGATTCATGTTTTAGTCGGTCGTAGGTTTCCAAACTTACAATCTTATCGGTTGCTCGTACCAAGTTTTAGAGTTGAAACTTAAAACTTATGATTTTGTCGGTTGCTCGCACCAAGTTGAAACTTAAAACTTATGATTTTGTCGGTTGCTCGTACCAAGTTTTAGAATTGAAACTTAAAACTTATGATTTTGTCGGTGGCTCGTACCAAGTCAAAACTTAGAACTTACCATTTTGCCAGCCGCAAGTTCCAAAATTTATGATTCTGCTGCCCTAGCTCTTGAATGGAGGCCGCTACCAATTCAGAGTTGAAACTTAGAACTTAGTATTTTGTCCAAAACTTACGATTCTGCTGGCCGCACGTACCAAGTTTCAGAGTTGAACCTTAAAACCTCCGATTTTGTCGATCGCAGGTTCTAAAACTTACGATTTTGTGTGTCGCACATACCAAGTTTCAGAAGTTGAAACTTTAAAAATAACCTTGTCAAAACATGTTTTAAATGGATCTCATTTGAAAGCCCTCATCATCAGAAACATGAATATGCAAACGGAATTTAATTTAGACTTTTGATTCAAAAGATATGAAAGATTAAAAATCGAAAGCCAAAAGAAAATGGGGCCGCGTGCCCCGACACCTGCGTGCTACAATACACCCCCCATAAAGGCTAATGAATTGACCTAGTTGGTCGTCGGATAAACTCACACAGATCTTGGTGCATCCAACATGATATCTCAGACGAAACGTTTGCTCGGTCGTGCGACAGCATTGCATCAGCCTTATCCTCCTCATTGTGAGAAGAGGAGAAGACCGCTCTCTTCCTCGTCTTTCTCGTTCAGTGAGCAGCGGTCAACCTTCTTTCCTCCTCCTTGAGACGCGGAGGATTCGAGAATAATATTTGTAGATGCAAGCCTCTTGGATCGGAAGGCAAAAAGTGGATTGAGGGGAGGAAGAGGGAGACCAACCCGCGCAAGGAGTACCCGGGGGTAAGAGCGACTATAGCAACGGACACGGCATAGACGGCGGCCGGCAAGTGATTCATCATGTCAGCCCTCGGTTGCATATTAAGGGTGAACTTGCAACTAGAAAAAAAAGGGTCACCTCCAGTTGCATGTCAAGAGTGTGCTTGCAATTAGGGCAAAAGTGGGTCAAGCCCCACTTACATATCGATGGTGGACTTGCAACTGGGACCTCCAAATTACATGTCGGGTCGGAGGTGGAGTTACAACCGGTCACAAAAATGGGCCGACCCTCAGTTACATATCAAGAATGGACTTGCAACTAGGAAAAAAAGTGGGCCCAATAGCATGTTGGGGTTGGAGTTGCATCTCGGACGAAACGGCCTAGCAAAAGATGTGTGTGTGTGTGTGTGTGATTGGGATGACAAGAAGACACTGGACGTACGACGAGACATCGGACGCACGTGATGAAATAACCGGCAATGAAGATTTGCGCAATATTTAAAGTGAAGAGGTTGAACGGTCAGGAACATAGACGAGACATTGTTAAATTTGTTTAGAAAAAGTTTATGAATTTTATAAAACAAAGAAAGAAAATAAAAATGGAAAATGGAAAGGCATAAAATAAAAATAAAATAAAGGACATATATTTTATAAAAATAATGAATTTTAAAAAATGGAAAAAGAAAAAAGAAAACGGAAACGAAGAAAACCCAAGAGGAAAGTCACGGAAAAAAAATGCAGCCATTCAACAGATTTTCTTTAAAAAAATATACGAACAAGCCTATTGTTGCACAAACAAGTAACTTGCATCTTGCCATTCTCGTGCATTGCTTTGAAAAACAACAACTCAAAAAAAAAAAGTGCAGCTCACAAGCGCAGATACATCATCGTTGGGCCTGGCCCAGGTAAGACAAGGAACGCGGACAATCGGGGAACAAATGCAGCTGCGGGGGACGTACGTGTACGAGCTACAGTTGCACCAATCTTGTACGTAACAAGTTTAATCCCGTGGCGGTGAAGTTAGATGTGACATAGCTAAATTTCATCTAGATTTGATTTAGCAATTTCATTGGGTTTTACCTATAAAGCCAGATGAAAGCTTGTTTCGAGAGTGAGAATAGGGTGGGATCACAAGAATACAAGGTGTAAAAGCTGAGAGGAGTCGATCTTCTCGTTCACCTAATGGCTCCTCGCAGATTCTCGGGTGTTGTCCGTTGACCGATCACCCACAATCTTAACACCATCTCAAAGTAGAACTAAAGATCAGCGCACAAGGTGATGTCACGAAGCCATCGTCGGATCCTTGATCGAGCTCAGCCTGTATAAAAACCATGCCCGGCCACCACACACACCACAGGGCATGAAGCTGGGACCGGGCATCAAGTGTTAGCGACGTTGGCAGTGGCCAATTACTCTTAATTGTAATTAACAGAGGCC